>NC_070592.1:10534547-10807047 GCF_027409825.1 Scomber japonicus
TTAACGAGCCAAAATCAAAATCCAGCAACCAATCCACAATCCTGCAGACCTTCTATTTCACAGAAAATCCTCCACCCCCTGCCGTCACAGAGGCTGTCCTTTAAGTCAGACCCCTGCAGGGGGGCTCTGCATGAAACTCTGCATCCTGAACGCCTTGTCTGTCACTCATTGTGAACAACACAGATTGTCAAGCATTTAAATTAACCCTATTCAGGTTGTATGGGTGATTGATAGATTCCTTGATTGTGTACAATGTTGATGGACATTGTTATTGAGCTGAAGCCTGGGGGAGATGATGAGAAAGTGCTTTATGATGTCAATAGTTCTCCTCCAATCAGGTTTGTGATAGGAGGAGGGAGGGAGGGAAGGAGACAGAAAGACAGGCGGACAGGTAGATAGATCGAGGTCAGCAGTTATACTATGTCAGCTATTCCTCTGTAATCTCAGTTGTAGGGGGCACTGGGTTTAATTTCAGCCAAATAATACACCTGAAAGAAGAAGGATGAGGAAGGGCTCTGTGAGGGATAAAACAGATTACTACACACTTTTATCCACAACAAATCACCACAGCTGTTCCACAGTGATGCAAGTCTTTAGGAAGCAGAACCCAAACACATGTGTCTCATACACAATCATTGGAAAAGAATAAATACATTAAAAATCACAAACACCTCAAAATGACTTGTTGTAGTGTCAGAATTGAATCAATTCAGTACAATAAAATTCAAAAAGTATAGAAGAACGGCTTGATTAAATTATACTTTTCCTTTCATATGTGTAAGAAGCCAACAGGAAGTCACCCTGCTCAGTCAGAAGAAGTAGTGAACAGGAATGCCCTCAACCGACTTGGCCGACTTCCAGTAAATGTTGGAGAAAAAAAAAGGTTTTGTAAATATTTCAGTCTCTACAATGTGAAGCATTTGTCCCAGTATGTCTCCCATGACTGAAAACATTTCTTCTTTTGTCACCATCTCCAGAACCTCCGTCTCCATTTCTTCCAGGGTAGTTTCATGGAAACACTTCCTAGTAGCTCTTCTGATAACTGTACCCTTCTCATGTGCTACCAATGGCTTTCAGGAATTATACATCCATTTTTATTTCTTCAAATATTGCAACAAAATAGTAAATATTGATAGAGTTGATTTAATTCCTGTGATTTGGTACTTCACTTGATGCAGCACGCATATAGCAAAACATGACCCTGGAAATAAGACAACACATGGCTCCAGTAAAATGGAGGAGTTGGGGATTGTTATACTGTAGGTAGCATTAGCTGCTAACACTTGGATTACATGGCTTGTGTTGACTGCTCCTCTCAGTTACATTACTGTCAATGCACACGTCTCCTTTCTTATATAAGTAGAGAGGTTTGTGGTGCCACCATCATATTATATGATACTGCTACATGTTTTGAAGACAGATAATGCAATGTGAATGTAAGGCAGCACTGCTGTACGCAATAGTCAAATATTCCTTTCAGAGTGGGAAAAAACTGTTTCTGTAAAGTACTTCCACATTTTGTATGCACTGCATGCACAGTATAGTGCATATATGTATAATCAATTGATTTCCTGTCCGTTTCAGTCCAGTCAACAAATTGCTTAGTGTTTGCCTGCAGTGTCACCAAACCATTTACAGTAAATCTATCACACTCTTGTACAGTATAACTGGAGCCACACACTTTGACTTTTTGGCAATTTCCTGAACGAGCTTAGTCTAAGTAACAAAATTCAGTGGAGATGTCAAGATGTCGAAATAACAGGCAATGCCAATGGCACCGAACCTAATTCTAAGACGCACAGGTACACAAGCTTTTCTGTCAAACTTAGTTAAAACAAACAACTTATTCGCAATGACAGCTACGACAGATATTAGAAAGGAAGTTCAGTCAGTTAATGAAAGAGAGCTGCAGCACTCACAAACAGTGACACAATAGTCAGAACAGAGGCATCGAGATAAAGAGGTGATAATAGGGAGAAAATAGATTGTTTGCATACTCAACCTCACGACAAGCAATCCCATCTAATGTACATGAACACGATAATAGCAGATTGCATGTCTGAGAACAGTGATGTAAGCTGTTATCGCCCACATCAGACAGATGAGACATGCGATATAAACACTACAGTGATCCAGTGCTTTTTCATTATGTGGATGTGCAGCACGGCAACAAGATTACATCTTAAAATTTGTCAGATAAAGGCAGATGTTCACAGTACAGTATGAAATTTACAGTATGTGAATACACAGGATATAGCCTTCCATCAGTTTGTAATGTGCTTATTTATGCATTTGTTTTAGCATGCAAGTCTTGTGTACTGACAGAAAAGTGAAGAAAGAACTTAGACAAAGTGTCTTTTTTTAGTTGGTCTCAGTTGGTTGTTCTGTTGCTAGTAGCAACCTGTATTGGCACTGCTCAACAGAGAGCCAAAGGCTACATCCAATATTCAATACTAACATGTTATTTGATACATTGTAGTTTTTGGTATGTTTTAGTATGAAATGAATTGTATGAGAAGTGCATACTATATCTGGGGGGAAATTACACTGTGCAAACGCTGGACACAACGCTGACATATATATCCCACAATGCAATACAATAGTGACGACAACAACAACTAAACAATGGTGGACAGTGACCAATGTAGCTCTGGCATAATATCAGTAACACTTTGATTTAAGTGTAATTATAAGGTTTTCACTTTGCTAGGTGTAATCTATATATTTTTTAAATTAGTTCAGTTTACTTGGTAGAGGTGAGGTTGGCACAGGTTACCATGGTTACATTTCTCCAATCAGCAGGGAGGCTCTTAGGAGATGATGTGATAATTACAGCTCAGTGCATCTGAAAAGACAAATACTACTCTTAAGACACATAAAATTTTTGATACAATACTAGATATTGCGTATTAAGCAATTTTGGATGCAGAAAAAGTCAAAAGAAAACTTCCGAACTTCACTCCAGGAGCATAAAACCTCATTAAAAATCCATTAACATTTTAAGCAATGCTAATGACTAAAAACCAGCCTTGGAACATTGACACTGTGGAACTTTATCCAGTTAAGATAATTTGACTTGGGTCAAAAATTACCTTTTGCATCATGCACCTCTACAGAGCCGACAATACATAAACTGATTTCTTTTACTGACAAGCTTCTTTCCTCTCACTCTGTGCATCTTGTTTTTTTCAACTTCTCACTGACACTATCACTAAAGAGAAGGATGTACTACGGCAAATCTTCAGTTCACATAAGGAAAAGATATATCCGTGGCAACAATCTTTTCATGTACTGACAGTAACATTATGAAACGACAGAGCTTTATCATCAAACTGGTTCTGCTGTTTTTAGCTAAGGTCAGGAGTGAATCAGGCAAAGAGCCCTGAAGCTCTCAACTCCATCTTCATCTGTGAAAGGATTTAAAAAGTAATTGTCTGACCACATACTCCTCCCCCAGGGTGTTTCTATAGATAAGCACATGTTCTTAACTTGCTTTGTTATGTAAAGGTCAGAATATACTTTGTCTTTTCCTTCCTCTCAGTGAATCTAAAAATGGTTGTGGAGGAGGTTTATTTTACCCTGGTCGTGATTATTTTGATCATGATGATGATGATGGTGTAACATCAGGGTTCTAACTGACAAAAAATACAGCCTTAAACATAATATAATGGGTAGTAGGTCATTCTGTTAGATATTTCCTACCTGACAGTATGTGCTACCCATGGTTTTAGCCCAATGTAATGGGTAGTAGGTCATTTTAATAGATACTTCCTACCTGACAGTATGTGCTACCCATGGCTTAAACTAAGCCTCCACGAGTGACAGTAGCATTGGGGTTTGATGACATTTTATCAAATCCAAATCCTGCATCAAATCCACTTATCTAATCTGAATCCTTTTAAAAAAAAATCCCTTATTGAATCTACTTAGGTTAAGCTTTAAACATTTGCAAGTGACTAGAGTGAAAAATAACTTTTTAAATTCAAAGATCATCTTTTGATGGCTGAGAAAGCCAGTGCAGTTTTTAGTGGAAGCCTATGTTCATAACCTTTAGCTACAACCTCAAAATAAGAGGGGTAGTATTACAGTAGATATGAAATACTAATTTGGGTAAATGTATCTGACACATTACAGAGGACTTGATTCAGGATTAAAGTTGATTAGCTTAAATGGAAGTGTGTCCAACTCCAAACTTTGACTGGTACTGTATGTGAAAGTTTAGAGATTGATGTGAGCAAATACCCTAGATCATTTGTCTGGAAAGTCTCACTGCTTTGTTGGTCTGGTCTTTAACCGAGTGCAGACACCAGCCTACAGAGAGCAAATGAACCAGACAACAGACAAAAGTTTAATTTTAGACAGTACAGAATTAAAGTTAATTATCTTCATTTTATATCATCTGCAGCACGGTCAAAACATCATTAATAGCAGGGTAAAATGAGACACATGCTAAGGATTGTTTTGCACACTATTCTTTGCAAATAACGATGAGTGAGGAGGGATAAGAGATTTTCTCATGATGGAGCTTAACAAGTCTGAGTATCCTGAAAACTACTGAAGCAGCTGCTTAAACCCAACCTTGACGCTGTGTGCTGAACTTCCTCTGCTATTTTGGTGGATCATTTTTGCTGATGTCAGAGCGACTCATTGTTGGAAGATATGCAGTAATATCAAATGGATGTGTTGTAATTGACAAGGCATCACCCCACAGTCATTCCTCCACTCCCTCTATCTCTGCCCTCATTTCCTGTCAGCAGTGCACTGTCTAAGAAAAGCACAATACTTCAAATAATGTACATAAAGTGGATGTCCCAGTTATGCAAAGACCTTTTTTTTAATCTGTTAAAAAGCTACATCTTGGAAATGCTGTGATGGAGACTTGGCATGCATGATAGGTTGCTACTGTGCAGGCGAGCTCAGTGCTCATAGTTCGGAAACCAGTGGAGTGTAAATGCCAGAGGCCGTTGTTAGCTGTTGATAGCACCAGTGGCACCCATAACTCTGGCACCCCAAGGAGCTTCAAGCATGCCGAAACCGAATACATTACTATCTCAGCTGACAACTGTCATCTATATTTCAGACTGGACATTAACGACTGTATTAAAAGCCCTATTAATCTCTGCTAATGATACTTCATGGTTATTACCTTGGTGCAGTCCCTGGTGAGGGAGGTTTTGTGTTAGAGGAGATAGATCAAACAAATCATTTTTATTGTCAGCTGCCACATTGATGTGGGGCATTTGTTAACATTTGAAAATGACAGCTAATTAATGGAAACAGCATTCTGGGTTAAATGACAGCTACCTGACCAAATATGAGCCTCTAACCTTGTATATGGAAGAAGTTTTATGCACAGAATTCATGAAAGTACATCTTTTTTTATTTTAGCCAGTGACATTTATAGTATTTTCCTTTCTTTTCCTGTTAAACCATCTTTTTTCCTCTTCAAACTCTGCCATCCATTTCCCCCTTCATTCCTCTTTTCTTTCCACCCCTGAGGCCAGTTCACAGTTTTCACACCGCCAGCAAAGTTCTGAAACCACAACGATGACTCTCATATGAAGAGAAAGAAGTGTTGGATTTAACTTTCCTTACAAGTGTCTGAAAGTCAAATCAAGGGTATCTCATTATCGGAACTGATATTCAATATTGTCGCCTAGGTTCACCTCGTCCCGCACACACACAAAAAACACATTGAAGTAAGCCAGGCTGTTGCACACCAAAGCCTCCAACTAACAGAGAAGCCCTCAAGAAGAAGAAGAGGGAAAACAGAAAGAGGAGAGATAAAACAAAAGAAAGTCAACGAAAAGACAGAGGGCAAGAGTTTGAGACAGAGAAGGAAACAGCTGTTAAAGATGACAAGGGATAAACTGATAAAAAAAAACTGAAGAGAAAGAAAAGAGGAGCAAGGATGTGAAAGTCTCAGGCTTTCAAGTGTCCTGTAATTGAGCTTGAAATCGCCCTATATTCAAACTTAACGGCAAACTTTTACTCCCCTCCCCATTCCTTATTTACTGCCTTTATCACTGTCTTTCATGTTTCTCTCATCCCTCCCTCTCTCCCTCCCTCTCTTGTTTCCTTGTGCACATGAAAGCGACAGGCCTGTCTGGTTCCAGGTTATGAATATTAAAAGTCCTGCTTCTCTACTTTTGTTTATGCCAGCAGGGCATGTCCACTCTTTTTTCCCCCCTCCTCCATACTTCCTCTGTCCTCTACCTTGCACCCTCACCTTGACTAGTCATCTGCTTATTAGAAGGGCTGGTACAGTATAGTGAAAAACAAAGAAGTAGCATTGGGATGGATAAAGGTGATGGTGGGGGTTCTCCTGTGCTGTAAAATTACTCTATTATCTCCTCTGTCTTTTTAAGTTATTTGAAATTTTGAAATTTGTGGCTTAAGAGCTAGCAGCGTTGAGGTGGAACCGTTTTTCTACATTATACACCAGAAAGGCAAATCAAATATGATAGGAAGCTTTAGCATGAGTCCACCCCTGCTGTAACTTCTGTAAGTCAGACTTTTCATTTCAGCCAAATGACAAGCAAAGCAGGTCACTGAAATGTGTTGTTGCTGGCTATTCAGCAGCTAAAAAGTCTTTAAAGCCTTCCAGAGGATGGAAATTTAGGTCAGGAATGGCTGAAATTCATTTTCGGAGACAATCTCCCGTCCGTTATCAGCAAGTGGTCGTGTTCATCTTCAGTCTTTGGATGAAGTTTAAAATAAGCACACTCATAAACATAATTTTTTTTTGTTACTCAGCTAAAGGAATATGTGCTCAAACATCCTTTTCAGAGATTAACTGTGAAACACCTGGTTCTCCTTCTCATTCAGGATCAGAATTCAGTTCAAAGACCACTATATACAGTCTTACAGTACGTCTCCAGCTGCAGTCATTACTCCACGTAAAGATGCTGTTATAGGGGAGCTTGCATTATCCATTAAGTAGTATTTTGGGGGTAAAGATGAGGGCCACACCTTCAGCCAATCGGAGTAGGCAGTCATTAAAAATGCATTAAAAAAAACAAGTACATACCATCCAAAAAATTCTTCTGGAGGACAGAGGGGGGTCTGGGCTGTAGGCTGTAAGGAAAGATGGATTTTGAGAAATATAAAGACTTTGTAACAGATATATTTTCAAATAGACTCTGATTATTAAAAAAAAGGCCATAATTCCAGATGTTATTATATCTTATACCATCCTCTACTCCTGACCAACCAAACTACACCCTTTTCCCTTTTCCCATCCCTTCTCTCATCCCTTCCGCGGGCACCATGTGTTATTGGGTAATATTAAAAAGTGTTTTTTTAATACCCTATATAGAGGGGCAGATGTCTTTATGTTTGCCTCTGTGGTTATGAGGGTGTCTACACAAGGGTGCTTTGCATGCCTACTAGGCAGTGTCTGAGAGCAATTTTGGTGTGACAGCAGAGGCCCCAGGTGTGGGAAAGATATTGGAAAAGGCTCTTATTGAGCCAGTTCAAATTAGACACAGTTTAGGAGGCCGCATTTTGTCGTGACCGTTCCATCAGCACAATTTTTTTTTTGGGGGGGGGGCCTGTAATCTTTTTTGGATCTGAGATAAACACAGTTCCACAACATCCTTTGTAAAAATGTCTTGAGTTATTTCCATATCAGTTGGAACTGTGTGCTTTTTTTAATGATTTCATGACATGTAGATGTTTCTCAAGGCGGCCGAGTTAACTGCTTGTACTTATTCTGATGTGTCCTCCCTGCATTATACAGATTGTGCTTTGACACAGCACGAATGAGGCAAGGAGTGTGAGTAGTCGGTGTGTGAATGTGTGTACGTGTGCATGTTGTTTACCAAAAGGCTGGTCGGTAAATTCCAACTGGTATGTGCTGGGGCCTCTGAAATTCCCATCTCATTCTGGGCACTCTCCCGCAACCTATTTCCATGGAAATTAAAACATAATGCCAGACATCATGGCTTTTCCAATTCAGACACACACAGAGACACACACATACAAACACACACAGAGACATACACATACAAACACACACACACATGCTCAAAAGAAATATTGGAGCATGTGGAAGTTTAAAGAGCAGAACTTGGGGAATAACATTAAGAAAAAAACTTGGATCTTGGATTTATAAATATTACGGCAGGATAAGAGGATCACAGAATCAGAGCCTTTCTGGCTCAATGATCACAATCCTCACCATGTTGTACAATCACACAATGATGGACTTAATTCAGCTGAAACACAACAGGAGAGAGGAAATGAATGTAAATTTGATGAGGTATGATAAGGGTTTTCAAAATTTTCAAAATCTGCTGCGATCAGATAAACTGGTAAATAAACCAGTGGCGTGAATAAATTGGAATTACAGGCTTTTAATATACGACAAGCAGTAAAACACACTTACAACAGCTTGAAGGTAGCTTTTATGGGGCATAAAAAAACGACACAAATATCAACATAATTACAATTTGTGCATCAAAGTCCACTTAAAAGCTTTACTGTGTTGTTGACTTAATTAACAATCGTGCTCTCCAGCAGTGATATTATTAAGATGCACCATTTAAGGTACTTTCAGGCATCAAGCTGCTGCCTCCATTGTTTTCAATGTAAACACGATGGCAGCTGCTGTTAATAACAGTCGGTCCCTATTGTTTCCTCACAGCAACAGAAACAAAAGAGGCCCGATTTTACTGGTGTCTGAGATTCCTCTTTACTAGCAGAGAACAGACTTATCAGTAACAAGAAAAGGTACTGGACCAATATCAGCTTCAAAGTCTGACGAACCACTCCATGACAATAAACATTTATGAGATAGCAAAACCTACTATAGAAGTTGTGCTAATCATTTCTTCAGCTAAAAAACATGGCAACTACTCACTGTCTGAAACCACCTGTCACTCTCTCATCTCTATATAGTGCATGATAGTCTCTTTATGTTATCACCTTCTCTCGCTCTTTTCTTTTTTTCATGCTTTATTTCAGCCTTGGCAAACCACCCAGCTTCTTTTAGGGGGTTTTCAAACCTATAGTTTGTTTGCTTTGGTCCTAATCAGTGGATGAGTTGCTGCTTTGTTGCATTTGGTTTGGTTTCACACAGCAAAATTTCAAGTGAACCAAAATGTATAAATAAAAGTCATGTGGGGGCTGTCACTCTGTCTGTCTTATGGGATTGGCAGTGGGAGAGTTCGTTTTCCAGAAACAGCAGATAGGTTAGAACATCTATGAAAGACTTGATTTTCCCTCTCACTTTAAAATAAAACTAATATATGAACCGTAGCACTCAGGGACACCAAGGTGTACTTGTTCTACACAGCAGGGTGGATTAGTAAAATCGTCCTTAGACATATTTTCTATCAGCACTAAAGTCAACTCTCTCTCCTCACCTAAGTGGTGCTGAAAGAAACACTGCAGCGGCTACTTTTCAACTGTTTTCTTATTCTTATTATTAATATTCTTATTAATAAGAATAACAAATCCAAATCAAGTGTTTTGTAAAAATTGTATCTGACCACAAACAGTAACACATATTTGAACGCACTTCATGGCTTCTAGAAAACAATGTGTTGATTCATGTTACGCAAAGATGGTGTGCCTTCAGTCAGCTAAAGATGAGAAGGGAGTATAATGTACAGCACAGCTAGCTAAAGGAGCTGTTTTAATCCAAAACACGTGCAGTCCTTCCTGCAGTTGGGTTGCATCTAGGTTGGATCACATTCATACCACAAAAGTACTGAACTAGAATTTGTTTATAGCTGGACTTTTACCACCTTTTCAACAAGGTCTGAGTTCACTTGTGTGGTCCGCACGTGTATTTTTCTGTATTCACACCTGCCCAAACGACCTACATCGAGGGGGTAAATGCTCCAAGGTTCAATTCAACCAAAGTTAATAAGGCAGGTGTGAAAGCACCCTTAGAAACATACAGTAGCTCTGCTGTATATGGAAAGCTGTGCAACACAAACAAAGCAAACAGTCACAGCATATACTATAATCCTTTGTAGGACCAAATAACATAACTACATTTTCATTCAAACGGTGTGCAAATTTAAAGTGAAAAGAGAGCAAAGAAAATCAATGTGTGTTTCCATCAACTGGTGCTTTGCGAATGTTGTGCATTGCTTTTAATGTGAATATGAAGATGGTACAGTATATAACTGATTTACATAGCATTGTGTAAATGTGGCACATTATATGTCATAGCTGCGTCTCACCTAAAATGGGATTTCAGTTGGTGTGATTAATTCCTCTGTCTTCTCTGTACACGCACAACATGCAACGGTTGTGTCTGTCAATATGGCAATACTGCATCTACTGTATAGAAGAAGAACCAGAGGCAGGTCCCAAATCATCAATGCAGATTCCAAAGAAATATATTTCCATCAGCACCTTCTCTTTATTGTTATACTAGAGACTTTTCAACCTCAGCCAAGCTAAAATAAACCTTTGTTATATTTTGTGATATTGTTTCATGTGCAAATTCAGTACCTCTTAGGTCATTCAGACAGACAACATCATTGTATTATGAATTGTAGCCACCTTTTTCAATTCATTGAGGGCGTAAGTTGATGCAGAAAAAAAAGCAAAACAAAACAAAGCTCAACTTTTAATTTGAAATGTGACATCATCTGGAAAGGTGCTGCTTTAGAAAATCAAACAAGCACACGTCAATGCCATATTTCTACTGTTCACCAGTTGATTATCACCACATAAGATAAACTTATTGCCACATTAGTTTCCCATGTTTTAAAACCTTCCTCATAGTATCATGAACTACTGTGAAGTGTTTTTGGTGTCTGATAAGGAAGTCAATTGGCTCCGTTACTCAAACTGAGCTTCTTGAATCATATCTAATTATCTCACCAGTACCTGAAACAACACGCCCCCACCACCTCGCATTTTATAATATGTGGCTGTTTTTGATCCGAATGCCCACTTAAGATTTATGTAACCACTGAGACAGGACATAATCTTATTGAAAAAGGCAGCGGCATGTGGTCAGGAGGAAAAGATGAACTAGAAACACAGAGCTGTACAGTGACATACACACAAAGACATATTGTATATGAGCCACACACACAGTGCACAACATCAACAACCATATTGCTCCAGGACAAACAGGATTACCCCACATACACATACACATACACACAAAAACATGTGCAGCAGTTGTGGGCCCACGGGAGATAGTAATGCGGTGTAACTAAACACAATGATTACCCTGCCCACACAGCCTCTGGATAGCTTCCCATTATCGGCTTTAGATGAAATCAAGATCAATTGATCACTCGGCCCAAGACAGTGCTGCTGTTCAGCATCACATTCCTGGTCTGCAGATACTGTACATGTTATGAAGTGCTTGACAAACTTGAGCACATGTTTTTGGGTGCATGTTTGTGTCTTTGTGTCTGTCTCTGTGTGTTTATATATTTCTGAAGATGGATGATTCACGCTCAATATGCCCATTTATGCCTGTTTGTGTTCATGTGTGTATCCGGGAATGAAGCCCACTCCCCTTTAAGCTCGTATCCCTGAGCGAGAGCTTGAGGTCTGCGCAGGAGGTATAAAATACACACACACACACACACACACAAACACACAGACACACACAGAGAGACTAATCTGACACACTTCCTCAGGGCGTAGGATGAAAAGAATTTTTAAACACAGAGCTGTCTGAAGGACCCTCATACATATTACATCCTGCAGCTCTTCCTGCCATCATAAAGCAGATTAATTGGACATTTACTCAGGCATCAATCGATTTGGAAAATATATCAGTATCACATTCTCTCTTCCTACCCACGCTCACTCGGGTTTTCTATTGCACTTATGTTTTTATCATCCAGTTTGCTCTCCCTGGGGTTTGAAGAAGTAATGGCCTGGAGTGGCCATTACGATTGTGTCAATCCTGGGTGATCTTGTCAGGCCCAAGAAGGGCTGTGTGCTCTGTGTTCGCATTCATGGTGTATGTCTGTTAGCAATTTGATCCATTACATTCATCCATACAGCAATCACTGCAGCACTCGCACCAGTTAGGTGGCTATTTCATAGCAACTTGCTGTCACACTTAATTATTCTCAGCAGGAAAGTTTTTCTCAATGAGTTATCCCAAAACCAATCACAGCTGTAGGATACTTTTGACCTTACAAAGAAAAGTAGACACTCAGCTCTCTACAGTTGTCAGCTTGACGTAAAAACTCTTGCATTACCGTAATTTCCGGACTATTAAGTGCACCTAAATATAAGCCGCACTGAATGAATTTGTATACAATATTTATTTTGAACATAAATACACCGCACATGTCTATAAGCCACAGGTGCCTACATTGAAACAAAGGAACTTTACACAGGCTTTAAAGTGATGGTTCGGCATAATTTCGACCTAGCGACCTATCTATTCAGCGCCTCAGCCCTTTTTTTTCATTTGGTCGCAAAATAGTGGAGTTAGAGCTATCAGCAGAATGGCTTAGTACAGGCACTAACGAGACCACCAGTGTATCTCATAAATGACCCCACTAATAATGCCTGGATTGTTATCAAACTTCTACAGTAGTACAAATAGGGTCTTTACTCATAAATTGATGCATTGGAAAGTTTGTAAGTACACCAGGAGTTTATTAAAATAAACACTTACCTGATGGCTTTTACTCTGCTGCTAATGCTAAAGCTGTGAACATCTCGCGCGATCACTGAAAATGTGGTCATGCAATATTTCGACGATGTTTACAAAGCGTGGGAGTAAAGTAGCAGCTTATAGTCCGGAAATTACAGTAGTTGTGAAATATCAGAAAGCTATTTTTCGATTAAACTGGCATTGACTGATTTTTTTGGCCACTTGGGGGAAGCACAAACTATTTGAGAAGATCAACATTTCAATTCAATTCAATTTCACTACCATCTTCATGTAATGAAACTAGCCTTGGACCTCACCAAAAATTGCCATTCCCAAAAAACCTGAGTCTGCATAGTGATCCTTTAACCTCAGCCATGGTCAGAGTGGGCACCTGGTCATCTGGACTGGTCAGAATTTGGAAACAAGCTCCAAGTTATACATCTCAATCCAAACATAAAAATTGTTGAGCTCTTTGAGTAGGGAGGGGTTGTGGACTGGGGGACAGCTGTTAAAGCTTTTATAGTCAGTTATGGTTTGAATACCTGCCAAAGGGGCTGGGGGTCGACATTATTGGAGAACTGGTCCTTAATCATCGTAGTGTAGTTGAGCTTGGCAGTTTTGATGCTCCTGTTGATGTTGACCCTGGCAGTCCTATAGGCCTCACTGTGGCCGTATTTAAAAGCTGCATCTTGGGCTTTCAGCAGCTGGTGAATCTCACAGGTCATCCATAGTTTTAGGACAGGGCAGGGGTAGATGTTTTCTTGGTTGTGATGGACACAGCGCAGAAGTGCATATAGGTTAGCACAGAGGATGCATATTCATTTATGTCTGTAATAGAGCCATGGGTGGAAATATACTCCAGTCCGTCTATTCAAACAGTCCTGAAGTTGAGAAACTGTTCCCTCTGGCCAGCAAGTCTTTACTGTTCGTTTAACCCATTTTGAGAAAAGTTCAGGACCAAGCAGACATGGTCAGACTGCCCAAGGTGGGGGCATGGAGTAGCTTTGTATGAGTAATATTTGTGTAAAGGTGGTCCAGAGTTTTGTCTCCTAGTGGGGCAGCAGACATGTTTTGAGTAATACAGTCCTGAGGTTTCTTTGGTTGAAATCCCCGCCTTTTATAAAGGCATTGTCCGGGTGTTTGTTCTGTTCTTTGCTGATAGCACACTGTAGCTTCTTAAATGTTCGGTGCAGAGCAGGTAGTGTACAGTGAGTTTTTAGATGTTATTCTTTGAAAACAGCTGCCTGCTGAGGCCGAAAAATGATGCTTTGAAAGTGCTGGAAGTGAAACAGATAATTCTCTGTAGATTCATCACTATGAGCAATGCTTCTGACATTACATGTTGTCATTTGATAAATGATCACTATTAAAAGTATGGATTATAGCCGCTTGAAGTATAAATAAGCCTTATTGTTGACTTTAACTGAAAAATACATAAAGATTATTTAAAGATCAGATCATTTTAAACAAATTTTCCCCTCTAATATCATGGTCCCACACACAATCTGATACCTAATATTACGAGTAGGATTTGAAGATGTTATAGACATCAGTAGCTCTTTTTACTGAGATTCACCTAATACCATAACACAAATGCAGTTAATGGGCTATTGCTACTGTATGCAACTACTGAACACCTGCTTAACAGGCAATTCTCATCTGGTAATAGTGGAAATATCTGTAACATCTAGGTGAAGCTACACTCTCACAGCTGTCAGGAACATGCAACAGTGCATCCTTTTCTTTTGAGACAGTTCCCAGTGGGAAGGCAAGTCTTCCCCTTCCACCAGAGTGTGTTTTACCCAGAAGAGTGTGTAAGTGTTGCTTTATGTTGCTCTCCCCAGTCCAAGTCAGTGAGTAAGAGTGGAAATAGGCATAGAGTCTTTATCGGCTGAGCGTTCAGGGAGGTAGGAGAGGTAAAAGGTTTTTGCTGGAGGCCAAAACAGTTAACTCCCAGTCTGGTGTTGTGTGTGTTTGTTAGTGTATGCCAAGTGGAAGTACTTTACATGTACTTTATGTATCATGTGGCACATTTGATTTTGCACAAGTTCACTCATGTGATTAGTTTTTGTTGTAGCAATACGAGAAGGGGTTAATGAGGTTCCACATATTTGATCATTAAGTAAATTAATCTGATTGGCAGTTTCATACATAATAACATCAAGAAAATTAATTTTTCATGTGCTGCAGCCTGCTGCTCTTTCAAGCTGATGCCATCTAGATACTCACTCAACAAATCAAAAGTGATGTCACCCTACGGCTCCGATCACACACTCAACAAATAACCCTTTTTCCATTCATATCGCTTCTCTTCGAGGGTTCATGTGTGCAGATGACCATGAACTCGTTGTTGTGGTACTTCAGCATCTAGCTAGCTAAAGAAGGGAAGCAATAGAGCTGCTTTTTTCTGAAGTGGTAGGTAACTTCAAATGCAACATTTCAAATATCACCAAAACCTTATGTATCTGACTTGCTACTGTAGATACCCATACAGTAGCTAAATGATTGTAGTTCTGCCACATTGGTCCCGCTGTATGGATATGAGAAGCATTTTAATTGGGCTGAGTATTTCCCAATTAGAAAGTACATTATTAACATTGATATGCGATAATGATTAAAAAAAAAAAAAAAAGTTTAAAGTTCGCACAAGTAATGTCTTTCATTTTAGATTTTTTTTTTTTAATCAGGCAGTGGATATGTACATGATGTGTTGTTTAGGTTATCTGGTTGATTCAAATGCAGCACAACCCAGAGCCACACCAATAAATGGATGTTTAAAAGAAAGTGAGCTGATCACACAACCTGTCTACAAAGAAAAGAAGTCCACTGGAGCTCACAGAACAAATCAATTTGGGATTTATTTTGAGGTGAGTAATTTTTTCCTGCTACACCGACCCTACACCGGATCTTAAGGTTCTCCCACCTTCCAAATCCCACTTTAACCCTGAATACAAGCTATTTTAGACTATTCTACCAAGTCCCTCTTAGAGGAAGTATGTGTGGCCCAGTGTGCCTGAGTGGGTATATGTATCTGTCTGCTGTCTCAGCCAATACTCTGAAGAAACACTAGCTCAGCTGACAACTCTGTAGTTTGATTGTAACTCTCACTCATCTGAGCCTATTTGCACCTGCTTTCATTGAAGCATCATGCTTTAGTTGCAGGACAATTAGTTCTGATGACAAATTCCCTTTGGTAGACTGACAAGAATACACTGAGAAAACAGATAAAAGGGAAGAAATAATCAAATGTACTGACAGAAAGCAGCTTAATAGAAGCAGCAACACCAAACGCAGATGGTGTATTCATTTGAATATTCTTAGAAAAACACACCTGATTCACCTTTAATTATGTTTTGTGGTACAAAATGTCTCTCTGTGCTCAGGCTCAACATGACTTCACAGCAGCACTGAGGCTCTGCTTGCACTTATAGGTCATAATTTACAATGCACTTGCTCTTCCTCCAGTACATTAAAGCTGGCAGTTAGACTAACAGACACTTGGACAAAGTGACACTTAAGTAAGCGGCTGAATAGTCAAGGACGCAGAAACTTTACTTACCGTAGAGGTAAGAAGTATGTATTGATATAGGAAGATCTCTAACAACTTTTCTTTTCTAGTAGGTGCTGACAATAAAAAAATCGTGTGCAGAAAGTGTGACTTTTGCGTGGTGAGAGGTGAGCTCTTTACCTTTTAGGACTGGAGGTGAATGTAATGTAGGCATTTGCTGCTTTGGACTTGTTAATATGACTACTAATGGGTAAATATGAATAGACAGCATCAAAGTAGACCAAAAAAATATATAATTTAAGGACTAAAATAAGTCATTACAGCCCAACTTTATAAATGCTGCTCATAGAGCTGCAACTAACCATTATTTCCATAATTTATTATTCTGCTGTATTCTTTTTCAAATAACCAATAAGTTACTTTGTCTATGAAATATCAGAAAATGGTGAAAAAAAATACCTGCAGCCCAAGCTGATATTTTCAACATGTCTTGTTTTTGTGCGACCATCAATCCAAAACCCACAGATATTCAGTTAACAATCACAGAAGACACAGAAAAGCATCAAATCCCCACGTTTGAGAAGCTAAAACAAGCAAATGTTTGGTGATTTTGCTTCTGTTTTTAACTATTTGATCATCTAAATAGTTGCTGATTAATTTTCTCTTGTGAAATGACCAATGATCCCACTCTCTTCTGACTGGTCAGCTCCAGGAAACTGAACTGTCCATAACAGACTTTTATGACTTTCAGGGAGCACTTTTTTCTAAGTTTTGGACCTTTGACCATGTTTAAGGTAACATAAGAGAAAAGAAAAGAAAATAACAAAAAGCATGACAATATAGTAATATAAACATTTTCACGTTATGTTGGTCTTTACAAGATATTTCTATCTAGAGTAGGTAGAAAAACTGGTTCCCAAAACATTATCTATCCATGCTTCTAATTTTTTTTTAACATATTTTTACATATATGCTAAATTAGCCAAAATCTTGTCCTTTGTTGTAAGTATACTTTGCAGTGCTGCTATTGCTATTATGAGTTCCTCTCAGGACTGTGTGGGCATGCACAGACTGAGCTAGACTGACATCTCACAGACTCTCCTGTTTATGTTGTGCACCTGTAAAAGGTGCATAAAATACCTTTATGATTCCTACAAAGGGTTTCATGACCTCAGCAAATTCCCAGCACATCTCCACCCAACTTAAACCAGAGAAAAAGTCTAATCTGCAAATGTATCTGTTTCTTTGACATAGGATAGAGCTGGATTGCTTCAGAGCAGCAACAGCCGGAGCATAGCACTGAGACGAGTCCTGCTGATCAAATGAACTTGGGGAAGCGATGATAAATACTGTGTACACGAGCCTCTACAGACAGGGAGAGCGAAGACGGGATGAAGAGTGGGGTTTGGAGTGCAGAAAGAGAAAGAGAGAGTGGACAGGACTGAAATATGGGTACAATGTGGAAGAGAAAAGGAGGGTGAGAAAGAGGTGGTGGAGAAGAGCCATAACAGATAGCATGAGAAAGCAGCGAATAAAGAGCAGAAGAGCAATGGGTGCTAAAGCCAAATGGCCTGTTCTCTCATTCATCAGCGTTCATCTTTTCCACATCTTTCCTTCTCTCCTCCCTCAACTTCCTCACACACGTCAACAGCTTTTCCATTTACAACTCCGATCTATATAGCGCACAAGCACCTTTCACTCACCATTTCCATTATGCATTGCGTGTCATGATGCGCTGCATGAATTATGTAGATTGTCTCAACATTTGGATTCAGAAAGAAGGATTTTATGGGGCCTTTGGTAAATTCAACTCAACTTAACATTGAGTTCCTGCAGTGTCCAAACAGGTTTGTGTTTATATGAAAACTGCATTCAGACACAAAATGCGAGATGGATTAATAGAATTGCTCCACTGGTTTCGATATTTTAACATCTTTATGAATGCATTGGCAATAATGTGCAGGATATAAGTTAAAAAGCTAACTTCAGCAAAAGAAAAAAGTGCAGAGGGAGATGAAGACATGAGGAGAGAGTAAGAGAGAAGGAGGGAAGTAACAAAAGAAAATGAGAGAACTGGCTGAAGGGTGTTTGGAGGGTAGAGCAGGTAAAGGGAGAGGGAAGTGGGGAGGGAGACAGAGAGGGAAGTGGGGGGAGGAGAGGTAAGTGTAGAATAAGATGTGATATTGTTAATGCTACAGTAAATTAATATTCGCGTGAGGTCATCCATCAGGAGGAGAGCAGGCGAGCCGTGAGAAACATGATAATGGAACCTGTCACCGGGAGGGAGAGAGAGGAGAGAACGAGGGGAGGAGGAGGAAAGGATGTATAGGTAGAAAGAGGAGGGAAGGAAAAAGCAGAGGCATGTATAGAAGAGAGAGAGAGAGAATGGGAAATGGGGGGAAAGCAGGAAAAGGTGCAAAAGAGAGATAGTAGATAGTAAGTGACAAGAAAGAAAGAAAGAAAGAAAGATGTAGAGATAGGAGAGGGAAACAGCTAAAGCAGGAGATAAAGAGATAAGAAAGGTAAGTTGACGCAAAGGAGAAGCAGAGGGGTGCCTGAGGTGGAGCAAAGTATAGAAATACAGAGACAGAGAGGCAAAGGAAGGAGTGTGTGTGTGTGTGTGTGTGTGTGTGTCTGTGTGTGTGCGAGTGTGAGTGTGAGAGTGGGAGGTAGCCATGCAGAATTAATCTACAAATTACAATGAATAATTAAGGCCTGGGAATCCCATGAGGATAAGATGGAATAGTGAGGAAAAATGGAGGAAGGAGGGAGGAAGAAGGGAGTGAAAAAAAGGGGAAGCCACCTCAGGCAGCTCCCAAAACAAAACCCTCGGGGGGAAGAACAGAGTGAACAAAACAGGAGTCAAAAGAAAAGAAAGAAACAGAGGTTGGAGGTGTTCTTGTCTTGCCACAGTCAGTGGCGGAGAGATGTGAAGGGAGTGAAAGGGAGAAAAAAAAAAGACAGAAGGGGTACGCACCCGCTGAGGAGAAGAAAAGGACAGTAAAAAGAAGACAAGTTAGCCTACAAGGTGGTGAGAGAAAGTGCTTTTAGCCATAATGAGAGAGAAAATATGGGGACGCAGGGAGGAAGGACTAAGTGACAAAAAGAGAGATGGAGAAGGTGGCGGGGAGTTTTCAGTCCTCAGTACAGTTGCTGCAGGCGCCACAGTGAATCCGTCCTCCAGCTGTGACTGTGTGCTACAGAGGTGGCCTCATGTGGATACAAAGAGTTTGTAAAGGACACCCTGCCTCTACTTGTGTTGCCCAGGTTTAAAGATTTAATGTGCAGCATGGCTTCAAATGTGTTGTGATGTCTGGAGGTTTTCAGGTCCATCATTTGAAACAGCTATTAGTGTCAATCCTCTCCATAAGAGCTGAAGTGACTACTAAATATTCATTTTTGGCTGAATGTTGTTACACATAATAAAGACTTTTACCCTCAGTACAGTGACAATAGAAAGGCCTATAGCTTCACTGCCAGTATGGACAGGTGGCATGATAAGAGAAACCAGTAACTCCAATAGGAATCATGTATTGTGGGTAACATCCAAAAACAGCAGCTGCAACTAATTTATGTATTATGTTTAATGTGAATTAAATTGATTATTTAGTCTATAAAATGTCAGAAAATGTCCAAAACTGTCAATCAAAATGCAACAAAGTGTCGTATTATGTCCCAAAGTACAGTCCCATAACCCAAAGATATTCAGTTTACTATCATAGAGGAGAACAATAAACAAAATATTCACATTTAAGATGATGGAAGAAGAATTTTAGCTTTTTTTTTGTAAAGAAAAATACTCAAAACCATTAGTCGATCAACATAGGCGTTAAGTTGACTGCGCTTTTTACAACCACCTCTGTAGCTTCTGTGTCACACTACGTCAGCATATGAGCATTGAGAGTTCTTCCATTCATCTGTAAAGAATAAAGGAATAATGCACTGCAAGAACAGAAAGAGAACCAAGTTTTTTTTCTAATTTGAGAAAACGTTAGTGAAAATGCAACATGCGTGGGAATGAATTACTGTCCCTCTGAGCATATGCACAATATAATACACTCATGATACTCGGCTTTTTTTGGAAAACCATTCTGCTGTCAAACTCCATTATATACATAGAGATGTATTTTGTGTAGGATCCACAAAAGGCAAGACAAAACAAGATGATGAATGCAGAAATGCGACATTATCAACATTCATTGTTTCAACTTGAATTTTTCCTTTTGAAAAGCCTCTTTAACAGTCTCATCAGTGTATCCTCACAGGTACTCCACCACCATAAAGGAACTTTGCTGTCATCGCTTTGTCTTCTATACTTTGAAGGAGCATCTCTCTCTCTGCTATTTTGGGATTGCAATAGAGATAAGGCATTTCCCTAGAAACACAAACAATATGGTTTTGACTTCATTAGGTATTTTAATGGGATATTTTGCATTGATTTGAATTTGACAGTATAAAACAACATACTAATGTGACACCTTTATGTTCCCAACTGGATCCCCCTCTGAGAGTTCTCTGAGCATTCTTCATCCACATTAGCCAGCTTCACTCAGCTGCAATTAACATACAAATCATTATTTGATGTATTAGTGACATCTTTATGCTCTATAGGTTCTTATCTAATAAACACTAAACCATGCTGTACTAACTATACAGTAAGTAAGAGCTTCACATTTCAGGTGTTTTTTTAGGATCAAAAGATGCTTCAGGTTCAGCTTCTGCAGTGTGATTGTTGAGTATCAACTTGAGGCTATCTCCAATTTATTGTCCTCATCGATTGAATACTGTATATAAACTTTAATATATTTGACGTACTGACCATTTACAGCCACAAGCATGCTCTTATATTCCTTTAAATAGCCTCTAAAGCTTAGCCTTAGCAAACCATGACAAAGCTTGATTCTTAGTTCAAGCAGTTTTGTGTTTATACACGGTCGCCCATAAAGTTGGAATAATTTAGTTTTCAGACACATTCCTCTTTTTATTTTCTATTCATAAACATCAATAATCACCTTTGACTATAGGTGTAATGAGATTGATCAATATAATTTTGAGAATATATACACTTTATCTATCAAGAATAAATCACATTGTCACAATCATTACATGAGAAGAAGTAACAAATATTTTATTCCAACTTCATGGGCGACCGTGTATGTAGAAAAATCCTTTGACAGTCTGCGTCCTTTCAAAAGAAAACAAAATTCCTTTCCGTATATGTTAATATGGATATGGACATTTTCTTAATGCAAACTCGATGTAACTTACACACTCAAGGACATCTACCTGAGAGCTTCTCTGAACTCAATGAACCCATATTCTAAAGGCCTCTAATTCTATTAACACACAATATGATTATATGATATCTAATATGATTAACATTACATAAAACTTATATTTATGACATTGTTAAAAATCTGAATACATTTTGTCACTAAGCATACATAAAGCTAGACAGATATGCAACTAATTAATTTGCTGTAATCCAATAACAGGTCATTTATTCCATGTACACTACAAGTCAGTTTCCTTTAAGCAGTATTTAAAATGTAGGTACCGTAAAGTAGAAAAATTCACAAGTTGCTCTTGTCCAAATGTGACAGGAAAACCTGGGAAACAGGAAAAGGAGGAGGACAGGCAGTGTGATTTACACCACCCACCACAAGACTTTATGAGACTCTGCTTAAAAGCACCCACCATGTCACCGTCTGAGGCTTTAATCACAAATAGGTTTTATTTATTCTACTGTATAATGTGTAGATTAACTCAACTCAATTTCACAGCTTTTTTCTCTCCCACTCTCTCCATTTTCTCCTTTCCTCATTCTCATTCTCAGTCTATTCTATTCCTTTCCATTTTTGTCACAGTGTCTAATTTTTTTTTTTCTCTCTCTCTCTTTTAATCAACATGAGAGCAATACGGACGTCCGTGTGTGCTGCAAGTGAGGGGATGAAAGGATGAGAAGGATGACAAACAATTGGAAGAGAGAATATGAATGTAAAAAGAACAGTGGAAGATGTCCTCTGTGTGCTAGTGGTCCCTCATTGATTTTGCTGTACAAAGACGACTCTCAGCTCGCTAGACATCAATAGATGACAAAGTAGAAATACACACACACACGCACTGAAATCACTTACAGGCACATGCATATAGAACACACTAACATGTATATATATAGAGAGAAGGAAACACACCTATAGGAAGATAGTGCCTCGTTATGCACAGTATGCCAATCTCACTTATAGGTCTGTGTGCTGGGTCTTTGTCAGCCCTTCTACGAGACTTGTAAAGATAACAATAGGCCAATTACTGCCTAATTACTACAGATAACTGGTTCAATAAATTCTTCTAGTCCAATTTCACTTTAATTGTGACAATTAGATTCAATTAGATCTAGCTGGTATAAAGAGGACAGTTAGAATGGATGCTCTGGCACCACAGGGTATATTATTAAGTCCCAACGTCCCACATGTAGTTTCAGTAAATGCATGAATGCCTATAAAAAAAACGTGCACACAGCAAAGCAGGTATATACTGTACATGCACAACCTCACATCAATACAATAACACACATACAAAACCATCTATGCTTTCACAGTATAAGTAAAAGTACCCTGTATAATAACAGCTAAACAACTCTGGTCATAACTTACAGTCACTACGCATTCTTTATATTCTTATATTATATGTTGTTATCGTCACTGTGTGAAATGCTGCTGCTGCACTGTAATTTCCCAGCTTGGGATCAATAAAAGTATATCTATCTATCTATCTATCTATCTATCTTCTATCTATCTATCTATCTATCTATCTATCTATCTATCTTCTATCTATCTATCTATCTATGTTTTACCTTTGTTGCTGTTTGCAGAAACATGTTGGAAGCCCCGAGCCTCAAGAGCTCTGGGTAAGGAAAGTGCAGTATGAGCTCTCACAGTATAGAGTACAGCAGAAGTCAACCAACTTGAAACCACTTTTCTCTACATACCAGGAAGGAAGCAATGTCCAAAAAGTCCAAAAATTGAGCTTTGCTAAGGGGGTATGGCCCAAGCCTCCATGAAGAGCATCAGGGTATGAACCAATGTGAAATAGTGGCCAAAATCATGCAATGAAAACTTCTGGGTCCAACAGGGGCCCAACACACAATTGTGGAAAAAAGGAGCAGCTCTAAATAGGGGGATACAATGTTTTAGCATCACAACCGCCGCAAAATGATTCCTTTCACTATCAGAACTCGATCCATTCAGACCGATAACATTTGGAAAGTCTAGGAGAGCAGCACGATTGAATTACTTTAACACAATTCAAGTTAGCCGGAGGGCTAAACTTGAAGTTAGCTCTCTCAGCCAGCAGAAGATAATTTCTTTACAATGGGAAGTGGATTTTTTTTTTTTTGCTTCATGCACCACTGAGCAACTTTCATAGGGATGAATGAATGAAAGCATGACTGGGGCAATGCTTCCAACATTGTATCCAGTTGTCTTTACACATCCATGCTATAGCCCCCTGAAAAACTTGTTCCTGACATAAATATGTGAATTTTAAGACTTTCTGAAAACAAAAATGAGATAATAATAGCTTATAATGCATACCAGTGGACAATAATATAAATTATCTGTCAAGGATACAGTACAGGTTAAAGCTGCAATATGTAAGTCTGAAGAAATGCCAAGAGCTAACAAGAATATGGAGAAAAAAACAATGCCAAAAGTCTAAACTGAATATCAAAGCCAAGGATATTTCTCCCCCCAACTTTGTATTATAGTTTTAATTGCTTTTAACCAAACTTTGTTTTGGGGTGATTATAATTAAGTTTGACCCACTTATTTTGGGGAAGGCAGTACTTTTCCTTGTCTGTTAGTGGTTTATTTTTCCACTTTGCTGGATCTAGTTCATGTAGAAACGTGTCTGTTTGACTGGCATCATCGCTCTCATTTCTCATTTCTCTCTTCTTGTCACCTTTCTTCCAACCTCGTCTCTCCCAGTATTGCTCTGCTTGTCATGTGTGTCTCCCGTTTCCCTGACTACCTTTCTATGCCTTTCTTCTTTCTATAACCTGCTCTCTCTCTCCCTCATATTCTCGTCTCTTTGCATTCAACATTATATCCTGTCTGTACATTTCTCTGTCTATCTTCAACTCTTTGTTTTCTCTCCTCCTCCTCTCTCACCCTCTGCTTTCACTGCCTGTCCTTTACTTTGTGACTCCTCACGTCTCCTGTCAGTGTGATAAAAATAGTACGATTACATACATTCTTTACTTAATTCCTTTGTTTGAGATTGCATCGTGTGCAGTATAGTGTGAAGTACCTGCTGCTCTTCCTCCATCATCTCCTTCACCTTCTCTCTTTCTCTTATTCACCTCTTGTCCCACATCTTCTTCTCCCATCACTAAGCTCAGTTTTGTCTGCCTTCTTTCTTTCATTTTCTTCTTTGGCTAATTGAAGAAAGTAAACACAGGGTCAAATTCTGAACTTAAAGAAAAGCTTAAAGTTTATCCATCTGCTATCAGATGAATGGCTATGTTAGATAACTAAATTACTCAAGTGAAACTAGCCAGTATAAAATGTAATGGGTGACACAGAAGCTATTTGTCAAATGATGTCTGGGATGAATGACACTACTGAGAAAAAAATAGTAGGAGTTAGTAGTAATAGTTTATTTTTGGATAGGGACAGTGCATATTGATGAACATCGATGTTAGACATCTCTGTAAATATGCCGGATTATAGCAAAGTTGCTAATTTGCATCCGTAGTCTCTAGTGAATAAAATAAATATAAAAAAAGAATACAAGTCGAAGAGACAGCAAATAAATAGATAAGATACAAATAAAACACACACAGTACAATACAATACACAATCAAGAGGATGTCAGATCCAGACAGGATACAGCAATGTAAAAAAGAGTTCAGTAAGTGTTAAGTTCATGCAAGTTAGTGGTTGCATTTTTGATTCGATTTGAGCCAATGTTTTAGTTGTCCTTTAAAAGAAGAGTATATGGGGACTATAAGACTATTCCAGATGTACCCCCCCCCCCCAACAACAGACAACACATTCCTCCCATACGTGGTGCATCTGTTGGGAATCTCACAGTCCCCTCTATTACAAGCCCTGGTGCTCAAACCTCCCACAGTCTGGTTACCTTAAGTATGCTTCCATTCAATGACTGCCTGTCAACACGCATAATCAAAGAGCCACCATGTTAAGCAAAGATGATATAGTAACAATATGGAAGTTACTGATCTGGGTACTGTATAAAATCTTTGCTCATTTTAAGCAGTTATTTCATCATTTTTTATTAAAATACACCATAGGTGTCACAAAACACCAGTAGTGATGATATCTGTGATATTTAAAAAATGAAATATAAATCTCATGTTAATAATACACATATGATAATATTGTGTAAATAATCCAGTCCCTTAAATCATTTCCGTGTCTTTCCATTATCGCTTTGGCTCCCCTTCCCAATGCTGATGCTGCATCATCAGAAATAGTTTTGAATTGATATGGAGATTGTGTTTCCACTCCCGCTATTTCCCAATCTAGTTCAGTCATTCCCATCCTGGGGGGTTGAACACCATGGAAGGTTGTAATATGAATTTGAGAAGTATAGAAATAAGATTGATAGGATTGGAAAGCAGAAAAAAAAACATATTTCTAGGAGAAAAAAAATGGGTTTGTGCCTTTAAGACTGACATCGAATCGTTGTCTTTGCCTTTTTGTAAATGTCAGGAATATTTTGACTTTTCAAACCTTTATAAAGAATCCAAATAAAACTGTGCACGCTATTGGGCAATCTTACATCAGAGGCATTTATAGTATTGAGCTTGTTTACACATTAAAAATGGGACAGAATGGTTGTTTGAAGGAAAAGAGAGCTTGAGAAGTGGGTATGCTTCACCAGCTGTTTTAGGAAATTTACAAAAAAACACATAAGCAACCTGTGATGAAGGGTGTCAGGTAAACATCATTTCATTTTTAAGGGGCTACAAGGCAAAATAACACACTGCTCTAGTTAGCAAATATAATGAGCGTGCTACAACTAAAGCGTGAGCTCTGAGCCTACTTGAGCATGCAGCACTGCTTTGGAGATGCATCACCTTGCAGCACGCACACCCTCCGTGTTGCATGTTCAGCTGATTAACACGGAAGCAGCTCAGCGGCAACTGTTGCTTGTTGGAAGTGTGTTGTTTCACTGTTTAAATTCTTTTTCAGCACTTCTCTTATGTTATAAAAGCACAGTGAGTCTAAAACTTTTGTTCTCCCTAATAGCCTGAAGACTGTATTATGTAGTGTTCAACATACTCTGTATTATATTTATTTTTTTAATTGTAGCAAAACATTTCTTTCCAATTATTTATTGAGATTGGACATAAAAAGTAATGAGAGACCTTGTAGCTAACTAACGTCTGTGCAGTATGTCATTTATTATGAATGGAATGAAACAAAGATTTTATTATTTAAATTTTTTACTCAGCAATAATGAACTTTGTAAAATAATGTCTTTTTATGTTTGACTGTTTGTTGCTGGTTAATGAGTAAGACTTTATCATTGTTTAAATATTCTATGGGTATAATATTGGTGTGTCTGCACAAGCCTGTCCACAAGACTACAAATATGTGTAACACATTGTATACATACAGTAACATAAGTACTGTATAGACTGTACAATATATGATATGTGTGTTACAGTATAAACAAGCTCTATTTTTCATCTTCAAATGTGTCTCTCTTAACTTTACTTCCATTGTCTCTCTCGTCTCCATCTCTTTCATCTCTCTACTTCTCCTTCATCATGCCTATACCGCCTCGGAGGAAAGTGCTTTTCCCGACTTTCTCCCTGACATGACAACAGACGGCACCTTGGCTTGGCTCGCCGACGGTGATAAACGGGATGGCTAATTAAAAGGCTCTCTGATAGCTCTCCTCTGCCTTTTTAATTTCCCCCCTCCTCAGTTAGTTTATACCTCTCTTCACCCACGCTGTCTCTTTTACATTCACTGCTCTTCTTTTATTTTTCCCCCCCTACTGACAGTGTGAGTGTCTGTCCATCACTGCCTGTCTCACACAAGATTTACACATCAAATTGAAACTCTTTTCCACTGTTTCTCTCTTCATAAAACAGAGTAAACAGCATAAAAAGCAATCAGCATAAACACAGACATGACAAACAACACTATTCAAATAGGCAGACAAATAAAGAGAGAATTTTGGTTATGAGTTGAAGCTCTGAGACAGTAAAGGAAATGACAGAAAAACAACATTAATATAATACTTTGGTTTGACGACCGAGGTTTTGTTTATTTTGGCTGATGTTCATTTTGTAGTGCTCATCTAACGCTCCAACATGTCGAGGCGATTAAGACGCATTCAGAGGTGCGCGCAAATATGTGTTTGCAGGAAGTGAGACAGAGGGGAAGATGAAAGGAGGAAAGAAAAAAAGAAATTTGGGAAAAAGTGGAATAGAAGCATGTGGGAGGCAGAGACTGATATTGAGAAAAAAAAGTCCTGTGTGGGAGAGGAAATAAGTGAAATAGAAATAATTATAGAAATATTAAAGACTCCTTCCCTTCCCTTCCCTTCCCTTCCCTTCACTTCCCTTCCCTCGTGAACTTCATTTCACCTCTTTTTTCAGCCATCCTCCTGCCAAATCCACTTGTTCTCTCTTGCCGTGTCCTTTCATCTCTTTTCCCTGGCCTTCCCTGTCAGATCCTCTTTCAGTTTGACTTTTTTTGTTTTTTTTACCCCTTTATGTTGCCTAATACGCCGCCGTCCTCCTCTGACTCCCACTTTCACCTCCTCTCTTCACCTCACACACAAGCTGGCTTCCACTTCCTTTCGAGTCTCGTCTTTTCTCTTTTATCTCTTTTTTTTGCCCTCTCCTCTCTTTCTTTATCTCTCTCTCTCTCTCTCTCTGCTCTCTTCTTCTCTTCTTGAGGCCGATCGATAGCAGCTGAGAGAGGAGATGCCTCTCAGTTAACTCTTTGACACCTATCAAAGCTGACACCCTGTAACCCTGCTTTTCTTCACTCCACACGGCACTCTTTTGTTTTCTTTGGCAGCTGTGACACACAATTGACCACCATTCATTACATGAACACCAAAACACACCTTAACCCTCTCCACCTCTTGCTGCTTGTGTCCACACTGTGAACAATATGGCTGATAGGTCACGTTATATTGACCAAGTGTAGGCATTCAAGAGGCTCTGACTGCATGTTTGCTGTGCACTTGAACAGGAAAGTGCTGTTTTTCATGTTTGGGGTTGCCCCTCCTATTGCTCCACTTTGCCAAAAATGTTAATATTAAAATATTCATATCTTGTTTGTATAATACAATAATAATTTGTACAAAAACACTGGAAAATACATTATGTCTTTAGGATTTCATGGAAAATTGGACAAAATTTCTCTGCTATTCAGTCTGACGTACAGTTGTTTCATCTCTCTTACATAAAATAGGGATCCTTTGGGGATATTGAGGATTATATTAGGAGTATAAACTAAAGCTCCCTCTTATTTAGTTATAATGCCCGATAGCATAAACCCCAAACTTACTGCCAGCCTGCTGTTTATGTTTTGAACAGTGTTTTTAATTTCAAACCATCAGCAGGGAGACTTGATATATATATGGGGATGTGGAGGCATTACTTGAGTTATAATAAATACTGACAAACTATCTGTGGAATAAAGTTTGAGAAACTTTCACTTGCACACCGAAGGGGTTTATTTATTATAAAATCTGATATCTTGGGGCAGAAGAAATAAGGTTATAGGACGTAGGAGATGCTGTATAGGTCAGTCAACTTCATGTGCACAAAGCTGCAGCAGCGTAGAATTCTGCCGACTCAGCTTTTCCCTGAAATGACTCAGCATTTCTAATGAGCTCCTGGCTGTGGTGTTTCTGTTGTGGCTGGCGGTGCTTAAATCAAATGAGGGATAAAGACTTTTTCCGCCTCATGAATATTCCTTTAAAGGACAATAACTCAAGCAATTTGAACACAATGTTAATTCTAAATAATTGAATCATTGCAAGGAGGGAATACCCTTACTCTCTACTCTATTACTCTTGTTATAATGTCAAATAACCTCTAAGTCCCATCATAGACACGAGGATCCCACAAAGTGACCTAACTTACCTAAAATGTCACTTTGAAGCCCATAAAGTCAAAGTGGTTCTCACAAGAATAGCAGAACAAGTGCACACTCAAACCCCAACAATAAGCAGAGGAAAAGCTTATGCATTACAGTTTATCTCCTGTTGCCACACAAACAAACAGCAGGAAGATTTAGGATCTCTGACAGAGTCTCTCCCTGTTCAGTTTCAACTCTATTTATGATAATGCTTTCACCACTGTGCTCCATGCTACCCTTCATACTGTTTATGCACCATGGACTGGGATTTCTCTATACATTAAGTCTCCCTGAAGCCATTTAACTATGCAGCTACATGTCCAATGGCTTATATACAGAATCTATGTATATGTACACACATGAACAAAGACTTGGTGGAATAAAAGGGGCTAGGGGAGTGGAGGAGGAGAGACAGGCTGCATTTGTACCTGCTATATATATATATGCAGTGTTTCCCACAGGACAGGCATCTATTTGTGGTGGTGTGGTCCTCAGCTCATTTTTTATTCTCCCCAAATGAGAAAATGACCCCCCCCCCACCCCCCACAGTTTGTCACCGGCAACGTAAGGAACATCCTCAAAGCCACATAAACATTAGGGAAGACTAACTGCAGGCCAAACTTCAACATGGTTTTCAGCATATTTGAGGGTGACTTGTCTGTTTCAGCCAACATGAAGGATCGGAACTGCAGACACTTAAAACACGCTGTTCCGCCTACGGGACGGACCGGAAGTTGGGAGGTAGCGACAAGTTATTCTGAATGTTTTAAACACCAACCCTTAAACATATATATTCATGCCGTACATTGTTAGAAAGCTTAGATTCTCCTGATTCATTCAAGACCACTCATGAATTATATGGTTGCTCACAGCTGTAATAGTATTAGCGGTTAGCTCGGCTAGCCACTAAAGTAAGCTAACAGCTATAATGCTACATACCTTCAAAGTCTTCTCTTTATCCACGACGATCATCTTATGACTCAGGACTTTCTGTACAGCTCGCCAAGTATCCATTCTGGTGAAATATGAAATCCGTTTCAATAAAACCGAAATATTTTCCTCAACATGTCCATGTATTTAGTCCAACACGTAAGGAAACAGACACGGAACAAACCATATACGGTCCCTTTCACGTCACTTCCTGACCTACACGTGCATCTGTGGGACACGTGACTGTTTTGTTTACGTCCGTGAACTCCTCCTGTTTCATACACGACACACACCAGTGACAAGCCTCTAGCAAAGACATATGTCTATCTTCTTCTTCTTCTTCTGGCCGACCAGGTGAATTAAGTGCCTCTTCTTTGGTTTTATTGCCGCCACCTACTGCCCCGGAATTGTTACGACAAGCTACATTCACAGACAGAGTCCCATTATTATGCTTTTATGAGCGAGGTCGAGCGAGCCAAAAGCCGAAAAATCTATTCGTGGCGGACGTAATTCTTTCGTGGCGGGCCGCCACGAAAGAATGAATGTGTGGGAAACACTGATATATATATATATATATATATATATATATATATATATATATATATATATATATATAGGAACAAATACCTCAAAACTCAATCTGTTGTTTCTCTCTTTCATTCACCCTTCCTCCTTTTTACTGCATCACCTGTGCTTTGCAAGATCAGGCTATTTTATCTCTTTAAATGAGCTAAAGGGATCCAGTGTGTGGAACAATGAGGGCACATTTATCATGCGTAATGAACTTGTGAAGATGAAATATGCCTTGTAAAGGGGAACTCATGCCAATATTTCATTATATTGTACTTATTTACACAAATGTAGAAACATCCTAGGGAGGACATGACTTACCATGACCTGATATACTGGTTATGGGAGCCCTGGGCAAAAAAATAGTACAATATAAATTTAAGTCCACCTCCGGTCAAAAATGTGTTTTTCATCTTGTTCAGTCTTCATCTGGTGAAGAGATAAAGTTCTGTTGTGCTCACTGTAAGTCTGAGTTAAAGCGTGTGCTTTCTCTAGGAGCATGATTTATGACATTACTGCTAGTCTGGAGCCAATCAAGGGACAGTATACAACTTACTGTAAACTTTATTTAAAGGAATTTCCAGTGTCAATACAACTTTTATACAATTCCTATGTTTGCAGTTTTGTCCATTGGATTTACTGATATCATATTATATAAATAAATATGTATGTTATATGTATGGATAATAACGCTCAAGTTCAGATCTGAAAACATAACAACATTGCTAAACAGACATCAGAGGGTACAAGACACACACGCAGTCATAGAATAGGTTTGAAACAAACCCCCAAATATTTGTGGAAGAGAAAACAACTGTGAATAATGAAATAATTACTCAAACTATTTGTTATACAGATTCATTCCTACTTGTCATAGATGTGCCCACACAGTTTTCCTGTACAATGAGTGATTATTAATGAGATAAGGACACTCCCTTATCACTTATTTTAACCTTAAAGGGGTGGTTTACATATTTTTTTATACTGTTCATTAACAACATGTCCAACCATCTGACTTTATTGTTGCGATGTCACTGTGCTCCAAGATTAAAGCAATTATTATTAAAATCATTCAACATCACAACTACAACCCAAGTTTTAATAAACCAGAAGTTTCCTTTAACTCTCACCTCAAGCCACTGCATGCCCTTTTCAAAGTGATAAACAGATAAATGTGTTTGGAGGATTTTTTGGTTCTCATAGCGATAAAAGGGCAAGTATACTAACACAGCTACACACCTACACACACACACACACACACACATAAAGTTGATTTCCTCCTTTGTTCTATGCTTTCACAACCATCTGGCCACTGACAGTATTTAACACATACATACAAACACAAGTGCACACAGGCAAAAAGTCTGTGTGAAAAATATACACATTCACACATGGCTGTCTCCTCCTCACATACACTCAGTTTGCAAACACAAATATGCATATAAATGCTCACTCTCTTCTCTCTCTGTCACATACATACAACCACAGCAAATGCACTTGCTTGTCTCTCTCTGCCCTAAACGCAACGATGAACACACACACATCCCGCAAGCAGTAATGAGATGTTTGGTCTCCTATGTATATGTGTGTGTGTGTGTGTGTGAATGTGTGTGTGTTGCTTGCGGGACATAACACTAGCCATACAGGGATCGGTGGAAAACTCCAAACTAGTATAAACAGCCTGCAGAGAGACGAAGCCACACACACACACACACACACACACACACATTATAAACACACACATACCAGTCCTCTCTAAATATGCATGCACACAGACACACATATCATCCGTCTGTCTCTGTGTGTCCTGATGGGAGAGAGGGAGGAAGGGGAGATGCAGCAGGAGGAAGCAGAGGTAAACTCTCATTGCTGTCTCCATATCCATCAGGAAATGTCAGGATCCTGTTATAAAGGGACTGTCAGGCTGCATGTAGTTTGGGGCAGGAATAACTGGAGTATACAATATGTATGAATGTATGAGGAAGGTGAAATAGGGTTGGGGGGAAAAAGGGGGAGAGTACAGAATGAATAGAGAAAGAGGTGAGAATAAGAGCTGCTGTGTGTCTTTAGGTGGTTATAGATAAGTCACAGAAACATTGCATGAACTCAGGTGTTTGTCTTTGAAGTTACTAAATCATAATAACTAAGGTGGTACAAACGGGGATTTCTTGCCAAGTCACTAATTAGTGATTCATGTTCGGTTTAAAAGTCTAAAAAAAAAAAAAAAAAATCACCATTTTAATTTGCAGGTTTCAAAACAACACGTGTTTCAAAAGATTTCTTCTGTGACAAAAACAGAAACCTTGTGAGAAAAAGTATTACCTCTTATGCCAAACAATCTACTGATAAAATAAAGTAACTTAGATCTTACTGCAGGGGGTAAGGTGGACTTTCAACAGGCTATTTGCTTATTGTTTAATTAATCAACACCTCTGGGATACAGCTTCAACAAAGACTTTACACCACAGGGTTGCCAATCAGACACTGTTGATTTCTGAGGTCAAAACTGAAAAACATGAAGATAGACCTTTGTGGTTACACAGAATTTTTGGGGGGTAACATGTTGCTAACAATTTTCAATTTACATATCCAGCTCCTGACTAATTGCTGTTTACCTGCTAAATGCTTCATTATGTTCACCAGCTACTTGCTAACTTTGTCTATGTGCCATTTGGTGCTGGACAGCTCATACACACTGGGTTTATTAGAGCTTCTCTGCTGGAAACAGCTGTTTGCTGTGGCTGTAAAGGCAAAATGATCCAAAACAACCTAAAACACTTGGTGGAATTGAGGAGAAAATTCAAAGTTGGGTGATCATTCTCTGTGGGTTTTATCACAAAAGACGACCTTTTTCACATTACACCTTCATCTGATAAACTGTTAATATAAAATATGGATTAGGGCAGCTTTAAGCATATCTTGAAGTACCTATTAATCAATTTCTAGTAAAGATACAGTTCATGCACTACTTCTGAACATATAAACACATAGAAAAGTTAATTTAATGCAAATTCATTAATTAATATACTGTTTTTGGTATTTTCAAGGTGGAGAGATGCTAGAAAGTCCCTTGATAGAAAGTATCAGTGGATTCAAACGAGTTATAAAGTTACACTGAAGTTATCCTTGGCTTATATAAATTAAATCCAGGTGCATGCTTAGCAACAGATTCTGTCTCAGCATTTGTTTAGATTTTTTTTTTCTAGCAGACTTTTCTGATTTACCATTTCTTCTCTCTACTTCTGTGCGGCCTTTCTATTTTTATTTCCCTCTATCTTCTCAGGCTTTTTGACATTTCGTCTGTGTACCTGCCTGTCTGCCTTTACTCCTGCTCCTTCTCGGCTTCACTCTCTCACATCCACCTGCTTTCTCTCACTCTCCGTGTCTCTCCGTCTCTTTCCATCTTTTCCTCCATCTATCGCAGTGGGAGCTAATGTGACCTTTATGTGCTGTCAGTTCGCTGCGTGGCCGTCAATCATCATCTGCTCCCATTAGAATGGCTCTATCAGGAGCTGTCAGCACCACAGGGCTGCCAACCCACTCTATCCATGTACACCACCAACCACCCACCGCTTGAGAGAAAAAGAAAGAACGAGTGACACTGAGAAGGCAAGACAAAAAGAAAAAACATGAGAAATATAGGAAGAAAGTGAAGAGACACAGACAGTGTATCTATTATCTGTCGCTACTGCTCCATCTACCTCCCATTCACTCCTCCCATCTCTCTTCTCCATCATCCCTCATTAATTGTGTTTACTCCAAGATACCTGTGTTTTGGTCCACAAGGAGCCGACACAGTTAGCATCCAAACCAGCCAGAGGAAGAGAGGGGAAGAGACATTATCTTTTCCTCTTTTCTCCTTCCCTCAACACCTTTTCCCTTTCCTTCCATCTCTCATTATAACTCTTTAGTCCTACTGGAGGAGGTTATTATCTCTCCTCCTCCCTCCTCCTCTCTCATCTCTGTTGTGGGAACTCTCTGCGCTATCTCTCCCTCCCGCCTGTTTCTTCTCCTTGACTATCCCTCCTTCCTCCACCTCTCGTGGTCCCTGTTCTCTTCACTTCCACCTCTGTTTGTTTGTTGTGATGCACCCTTCATACTTCCATCCCTTATTGCTTTCTGCTTCTATTGTCTCCTTGCACTTGTGTTTATGTCCTATACTCTACCTTGTTAGCTTAGCTTCATTCACTTACTTTTTCCACATCTGTAGTCTTCTACAGGGGTGGCCTGACAAAAAAAGCAACCAGGGAATTGGCTGTCGAACAGGCCCCAAAGATGAACAGTAATTAGTTGTTATTGAATCAGTAAGACGGCATAATAGCTCAAAACATGTGTGCTTCGGCTACTTTTAAACTCTTTTGTTCAATTGAGTTGACTGGTGGTCTCCATGTGAGACTTCCTCAAAACTTTCCCTGCCTGACTTGAGTTCATCTGTTTGTTAAAAATGAATAAAGCAAAACCATTTGGACTGTCTGACATGAGCATTAAAATATTGCTGTATTCATTAAATTCACAATGAATAGTCCAACCTTGAAATAGGCCAATATGTGTGTGGTGTATTATGCAACATACCTGCCATTAATCTTTTAATGCAACATTAAATAACTTGAATGAAATAGTTCAACTTGATTAAATGAGTGATATATTGTGCTCTAATTTACTTCACAGTCAAATAATAACATTCAATAGTTCACACACCTGTAACTGGATCTGTGCTAGCTCCTTCTCCCTCCTCTTCTATTCTTTCCATTTTTTCTTATTCAGGCCCCTGTCCATCTGTTTAGCTTAGATTGTAATGTAAGTATTCACAAATAATTTTTATTGCTTGGCTTGCTATCAACTATTATATGTTTTTATAGGCTATAATGCTGCAGGGGCATTGTGTAGTAGTTACAGTTACAGTAGTGTGTACGTATGGTAAAGCACCTGCTTCCTGATTACCCCTCTTTGATTTTCTGCCTCTTCACCACTGTCCTCATCATCACCTGCACATTGTTTAAATATATCTCTTATCTTAGCACACATTTACCACTTTTCCACTAAGCTGGAGCCAGTGCTGGTTCGGAGCTAGTGCTAGAGCTAGTGCTCAGTTGGTGCTAATCCAAACACCTCTTACAAACCTGTTGCTTTTCCACCGGCAAGGAGCCACATGATTACGTCACTGTATAACGTAGCCAGAGCGCGCCTTTGAAGCACTTCCATGATTCACCAGTGAGAGGCAGCAACATGGCGCAAGGCATCTAGCCTGCCGGAAACAAAGAAGAAGAAGACGACAGCTCTGGCAAAAAAAATGATAAAAATAGTACTTTTAATCAACAAATCTTTAACCCTCTGTAAATGCCACGCTAGTCAGCTAATGAACGTTAGCCCCGCTAGTCTGCTAATAAACGTTAACCCTGTTAGCCGGCTAATAAGCGTTAGTCCCGCCCCCAGTCTTCTGACGTAGTCGGTTCTTGCTTTAGAGTTGTTGCTTGCTCTGGCTCCCGTTCTGAGGCTCCAGGCTGGAGCTTAGGCGGTGGAAAAGCAAAGAACCAGTGCTTAGTCAGGCTCTGGCTCCGAACCAGCTTCGGCTCAGTGGAAAAGGGGTAATTGTCACCTGCCAGCAAAGCCTTCTTTTTTGTGGGTTCACCTTCTCTGCACCATTAGCGGCAGGTTTCTCTTTTTATCCATGTTTCTATCTCTCAGTTTCAGTAGAGATGGCTAATGCTACCTGCTATTATGGATTGCACCCACCATGTTGTTGCTAAGCTAAGATGACCTGTTGAATACCTGTATATAATGCTGGGGTTGGGGGGAAAAAAGACTGATGTTCTTTAACCTTGATTTCTTCCCTCACTTCTGGCCTCCACCCTTCTTTATCAACCTCTCCTTCTGCTTCCTCATCTCCTCCTTCTCTGCTTCTGTTTTATACTTGTTTGGAAATGACACAATCAAATCCAAACGCACACACAAACAGCGAATATGACATGCAAATGAAAGTCAAAATACTTACAGTTTACCTTGCACACATTATCACACAATTATATGCAAGAGCGCAAGTAACAGCTGCCATGTGAGCATGTCTGTCTGCCAGTTGATTATGTTCCTGCATACAGTGCATTAATGAAAATCCAACTACACCTGCCTCTCTTCTCATAAATCCACAAAAACTGAGAAAATGGCTCATTAAGAAACCTAACCTAGATTTTTTATTTATTATGTAAGAAAGATTTCTAAATCATTGCCAAAGAAGCTTTTGTCATTTAAAATGAAACTTTACTGTCATCTGATGTTAAATCACTCCACAGATACTGTAATGAATATCTTTACTGTGACATCAAAACTTTAAAGTCTTGTATAAATACATTTAAAGATTTAAGAGTGTCCTTAGCCATCACTGAAGATATGAAGAGAAAAGAGAAGGTACCATCTTTGGAGGTGGTTTCATCTGTACAGAAACACTTTTTATGGATCTTGTCAATTTAATTTATGTCTATTAAATTTACACAAACTTATCTTTGGTAGTGGCTGGGAATGATATTGTATTGTTAAACTCTACTTGTGACATGAAAAACAATCACCTCACTCTACTTGATTCCCTTCTATAACTATCTTTTCCATTTCAAGTGTTTTTGAAAGTCAAATTTAGCTAAAGTACTTCACAACTTCTTGAAACTTTGTCACAATAAAATGAAAAACACTGTAAACCAGAAATACCGCCTCTTTGTCTAGACTCATATTATATTTTGTAGTAAAGACTTTGAAGGATTTTAATAAAATCACCACAGTTTCAAGGTGGGCACCCAAGATTAATGTCACCAATTCAGTATCTGACCAAATGTGAAATATGGTCCCAATCTCCTCGTCTGTTCCTGGGTCACAGCTTTGAATACGGGCCAGAAAAGTGTTTTTTTGCAGAACTTTATGATGTATTAACATCTGAATTCTTAAGTAATGACCAAAACCTAATTTTGTGAGGTTACATTGACCTTGACCTCTGACCACCAAATTCTAATGAGCTCATCCTTGAGTTCAAGTAGACATTTGAAGAAATTCCCTCAAGTCGTTACTGAGATATCACGTTCACGAAAATGGGAAGGGTGTGAGGTCACAGTAACCTTGACCTTTGACCATCAAAATCTTATCAGTTCATCCTTAAATCCAGGTGAATGTTTGCGCACATTTTTAAGAAATTCCCTCAAAGCATTGCTGTGATATCACGTTTTTTAGGTAGTATTATGTTTTGGGTTTTTTGGGTAGTATTATTTCAGTACAAAGTGAATTGTATTATTTTTGTAATGAATTTCAATGTTCCATAATTTTACTCATATTTTGATGATATTATACAAACCAACAGCTCCAATAGACTCCTATAAGTCTATATAAGACTTTATGGCATTTTTATGCATGTATGTACTTTAATAAGGCAGTAAGATATTGTAAAACCAAAGATTGTTTTCTGGCTTTTAACTTTAACCATCCTCCAGCCTTTAGTGCTTAAGAATGCCTAGAAAGCTGAGAAAATACCTCATAAGTGAGCATTGAGTGTAACATATTTCTGACATATGTGTTCGGTCAACAATAACACATCAAAAGGTATCAAAAGGTCTGTTAATGGAGCTTTCCATTGTATCATATGATCTTCCTCAGCAGATGTGAGTATTGTCGGTTTTCGTGGGAATTGGAATATTCCAATTTTTCAGAACATTTTAGGGTGGCCTTGTCCATGTTGGCTGAATAGTTGAAATGTATGCTTTATTCTTGACCTCATAAACAATTGACAAAATAATCTGGAACAGAAGGTCAGTTTAGCAGCTGTTCTGATGCTTTCACTCAATCTTCTTTAGCAGATGATAGATGAATAATAAATAACTATGCCACGAAATAATCAAATAAATGTCTTATCCTCCGAGATGCCATCAACATGTTTGATATGCAAGGCAGGAAACAGAAGTTCCTCTCTGTTTACTTGGTGTCTGTACCATATGTGGTTCAGAAACAGGCTGCAGGTACATTTCTGAAAACCTCAGATGTTTGATGTCCGATGTGATTATATTGATGCCATATTTACATGTGTTATAAACTGTGGCTGAACACCTCAACTTGACAAAATAGATGCACATTATTAGTTTTTAAATGGACTTTTGTTTGTGATTGAAGACATTTAGGAGCTGTGGGTGGCTGGCAGATTTTTGTGCCAGCTTTAAAAAAAAAGAAGAAGGAAAACTGGCTTGGTCACGCACACCCAAACGTGCACTACGAGCAGTACCTAGAAGCAAAGTTAAAAACCTGAGTGTGGGTGATGTCTGCCAGAACGGCAGGGAGCAGCTGTGTAATGTTTCTCTTTGGCACGCAAGGTTGGTTAGCATCGTAAAATGGGCCGGTCATTGAAGAGAGTTCAGCAGAGACAGAGATACAAAAAGACAGGTGTGTGTGTGCCTGTGTGTGTGAGAAAAAAAAAAACTTCATATTTTTTATTGTGTGTGTGTGTGTATTAGTGTGTGTCATCCCTCTAAAATTAATCATACTTGTACATCAGGGAATGTGACCTGCTCTCAAATGTGGCAGGTAAACAGGCCAACAGGAAATGAAGGCATGAGTGACAGGCTGCAGATGGAAATAAAAGAGGAAGAACTATGACCCTGTCAAACGGATGTCTCCATCAAAAATCCCCACCGCCTCTCAACTACATTTCACTTTCCTCTCGAGCTCAAACTCGACTGTCATCTGAGAGAAGATTCTTTATATGAAGTGAATGAAGAGCACTTCAAAGACGAGATGAGTCAGCCATTAACCCTGCTGTATCTTCCTCACTCTGAGAGACTATCAATAGGATCAACTGGCTCTGTGTCCTTGAAGTTGGGCTACAAACTCCCTCTCAGTCTCTCACACACACACACACACACACAGAAATATCTAGACATACACACACACACACACACACACACACACACACACACACACACACACATTCAGACATACACATCCCACTGATGTCTGTAGGCACACATTGTGAGCAGCAATATTTTAATTTCAGCTTCATTATGAGTAAATGTATAGATTTAGTAAGAAACAGAAGTGTATCTACATGTATCTGCCATTCTGCTTGTCATCAATTTCCTGTTTCATGAGTTAATGTGAAAATAAATATAAAAGGTTTCACCCTGGTGGCCCAGCAGCTGGGTCGCCAATCATGAACCGTGATGTCCTCGGTTCACATCCAGTCAGCGACCATCATTTCCTGTCTCTCTCTCCCCTCATTTCCTGTCATCTCCCTGCTGTCATCATCCATCTGTCACTGTCTCTAATTAAAAGAAAAGCTGTATAGTACATTCTAATGCAAATGTACTAATGAAGATACTTTTGTCAGAATATTAAAAGAAAGAATAATCCCACTCTGTACAATCCTACTAACAAACACAACTGAGGGTGTTTTTAAACCTGCCTTTTTCAATCCTGGTTGAATCGGACTCTGATTAGTTTCACCTAAGGAACAATTTTTGAAGCAGTTGTTTGCAGAAGGAACATGATCCAAACTCAATCCAACCAAACTACTAGGCATACTCAGTAAATTTGAGCTAAATGGCTCCTGTAACCAGGCAACAAGTTTACCAATGTACCCACTGGTGCACCCAGAATAATATTATAACTTATAACTTCACCCTTCAGACCTGTCACCCCCACTTTCTCCCTCCAAATCATTGCATGCAGAACAAAGAAAGAACTTATCAACATAACTTTCTATATGAACTTTTCACTCTTATAATAATCTATTTAGTTGATATGGCATTTTTTTAAATGCTGAAGAGATTGTTTTGAATAGATTGGTCTGTATTGTGTTATACTAGAGTCCAGTTTAGTCCTATGTATATAAGACGAAGATTAGTAAATTAAAATTATAACCTAATTTACTTAATTTATTAAATTAATTATTTGCTACTATTCAGATTTGTAATATTTTCCTGTAATATTCCCTTTGTCTAGTTAAAAACCATTCAGCATCCTCCACCCTGTGAGCCAACGTCTTTACTGTCACTATGATTTTTTCACCGAGGGACAAATCAGCTCTGTGAGGCACAGCAGTGACCACTGAGCTAAATGCTAATGTAAGCACGCTAACAATTTAGCTAATTAACACTAAAAATAAAGTACAGCTGTGGCTCATGGCAAAGTGATCAGTGTTTCACATTTTTCGTCATGAAATATGATGACGCTACATTAAAAGTTAAGGGATCACCAAAGTTATTACAATGACTCCTAAGGGGGACATGGACTTGTACTAAATTTAATTATGGTCCATGAAGTACTTGTTGAGGTATGTCAGTCTGGACCAAAGGGGTGGACGAACCAAGAAACTGACATCACCAACCTTAAAGCCACAAGATATGTTGATGACCTTTAATTGAGTTCATCAGCTTTTATTGTTTTTGGATTTATTTAATATAATTGTAATAAATTAGTGAACAAATGCTCATCAAGAAAAAAAAACAGTGAAGAGGTTCACATTTAACAGCTGATCCCTCAAGAGTGTGGTAGAAATTGATATTGCATGAGGGTAAGGCACCTTTTCCACCCCTAATAGACAAATACCACCTGTCAACGAGTTGGGTTAGGGTTCATACCGAACCTCAGGTTAGGTGTGTCAGCATGTGTGTGTGCGTATGCTTGCTCAGGCGCGGAGTTGGAACCAGAGCAGCGCATCGACACCGGGCAGCCGAACAGATGGCGCTTCCCGAGTTTACGTGTGTGTCGTGTCCTCAAACGGCTGAGGGAAGTGATGTGAGGTGAACTGATGATGATGTGTTGTTTTCATTACACAACCCGATGCTCATCTCTCTCCAACCATTTTAGTCTGTCCTTTTTTTAGCAAACAAATTAGGATCTATATGAGGAAAGCTTAACTAATTTTCTCTCTATGCCAGCCATGTCATAGGTCACGGTATTTTTTCTTCTTCATTTAATTAAAATGCCCTTTTACTTATTCTTCTCTACTTTGCCCACCATCCTCAGTATCACCCACAATCTCTCATTTTGATCATTATCAGCCTCTATCTTCCTTTCTCCTAGGTATACTCTTGATTTTAAAAAAAGGGCCTTTCAATGTGGAACAAGATGAGGGGATTTTATGTAATCATACCTGGAAACGGGATCATCCCTATGTTCCCCGGTTCCCCATAGGGATGATCCCGTCTACAGTTAGCCAGTTAGCTGAGTTAGCCGCCGAGTTAGCCGCTGAGTTAGCAGCCGAATTAGCAGATGAGTTAGCAACCGAGTTAGCCGCGATCGGGGAACATAGGACCCGGGGAACATAGGTATGCTCCCCCTGGAAACAGCTCATATTTATCTGGTATTCTGCCTTCTATTGCATATGTTAAAATGTTGAATTAGTACAGTGTGATAGCAGCAAACCTACAGTGTACGTAAGCATCTTCACACCTGCAAATATTTACAGACTCTTAGGTAGAGAATTGAACATCAAACACAATGTAATGGCATCTTTACTTTAAAATGGTGCAACTCAGCTGAAACAGATTGCAGTTGACGTGGCATAACAAAGAGCACACCAGTGGAATATCATATAAGGAGAGACAATCTGTTTGATTTGATAGAAGAGGAAATTTAATTTTTTTAATTTTTTTTTATGTGATGCTTGATTGCTTTGATTTTATGTTCCCATCTACAACTGCAGAATGAGGTAACCGTGAAGAATTCATTGTTTTCCGGGAAGTGTCTAGTTTTCTAGGAAGATGAAGTGTCCACCTCACTGCGTCTTTAAACACACACAAACACACACACACACACACACATAAACACTTTTCTTGCCAGCTGCTCTCCTCTGTTTGCTCCTTCTTCTTGTTTTCTTTCCTTTCTTTCTCTAACGGTTCCATTTTCTAACTGTTTCTTTCTGCAGCCTCGTCCTTTTCAATCATTTTTTTCCCTCTGTGATGTCCTTGTCTGTCTTTTTTGTCCCCAACTTTCCATTATTAGTTTCTTTTTTTTACGTCTCCATCCTCACTGCTGTGGTGTGTTGCACTCTGCTACCCAGAAGTCACCTGTCAATCATCGTCAATCAAACACTGCAATGTCTTTGTCTTTGAAGTTTCTCCTGATGTTGTTTGACTTTGGGAAGGTGGTGATGCCAGTCATAATAACTACCTACCTGTAGTCTTTAACACCTCCACCTCCTTTTCTTTCCAACCACCTCCTTCCTCCCTTTTCCTCTATTTCTTCTCTCTTTCCTCCTCATCTCCTCATCGCATTACAAATCTCTCCCCATTTCCCACTGCTGCTTTTTCCCTGGGGGTTGTTGGTGCCTGTGGGGAGTCGATCTCAGGTCAGTACATAGCGTCCTTACAGTATCTTTGGCTGAGCTGACACACATACACCCACGCACACACACACACACCTACCTACACACACGCACCTCAGCTTGTTCCCGCATAGGCTGAGCCCTGAGTTAATGGAATGAGTTATAATTAATTTTGCTGCATCAGGGGAGACTAGTGGATAACACGGAGGGAGAGAGAGGAAGGAAAAAGAGAAGCAGATAGAGAAATGTAGAGGTTAAAGTTAGAGAGGAAGAGAATAAGGGGAATAGAAAAGGAGACAGAGGGAGGAGTTTGGAAACAGAAAGGCAGACAGGAGAAAACATGGAGGAAAGAAAGAAAGAGTAACTGAGAGGGAAACGAGCAAATAAAGACAAGTCGATGGCAGAGTGGAAAAAAAGTCCATTAGACACAGAAAGAGAGCTGTGAAAAATCTACCCAAACCCAACACGCATAAATTAATTTTCTAAAAAAAAAAGACAGCCTTGATCCAAATAAAACTAAAGATAATTAGACCCGATCCAAAAAATGTGGTAGATCTGAACACACCCGAGAGAGAAAAGCAACTCCACCAGCAGCATCACGAGCTTTCAATTAATAAGCAGCTGCAATCTAAAACAGCAGCAATGTGATAATAACGCCAGAACAAATAATAAAGTCATATAAAGTCATACCAAAAATAATTTCCTTATATACTTCAAAGACTAATTCATACATATACAGTAATTGAAAGTCTCCATGCACAATAAAACACTCTGTAGCCAACTGGGGTGACAGATAGACAGGAGATAATAATTTTCTAACCATTTTATTATACACTCACCAGGCAATTTATTTGGAACAACTGTGCAATCTAATTCAATCCAATACCACAACTCTGTCATAAATTCTACTGTTATGAAGCTGTTATACTTTTAGATTTTGTTGACATTGTCAGAAATATTGCAAAGCTTTTCCTAATAAATGCTCTGTGAGTATTACTGGATACTCATTTCCTAAAATATCATTTGCTGCAATTATGACATACCGCATGATCAGAGATGATACAGAGTGTAAGCTCAGATCCACTGGGATCCACTAAAGCATTAGACATATCGACCCACAGACGCGTGGCAAAAAAAAAAAAAAAAAAAAAAAAAAAGGCCCTACTCAGCCTGATTAGACTGAGTATAAATTGGACTCTGACGACCTCTAGACAGCACAAAGTCAATCTGTATATATGTAACATAAGTTTGTGATTCCATCATTAAATGCAACCTAAAATGAAAAGGTGCATAAAGTATACAACACTGCTGAATAACATTATAAGTAGTGTTAAGTAGTAGATACATTTAGATTCATATAGAAATTAACTAAATGAACTCAGCAACAATGTCAGCAAAGCGGTCAGTAAAGTCTGTGCCGATCTACAAATGTCTAGCACCAGTGTTTATTTCAGCAGCGGTGATGTTGCCAGGACCCATATGTGCATGCACCAGTAGTGAAATAACTTTAAAGTACTTTAACAATTGTTCCAGATACTGTAGGTTCATTGATGTTCATCTAAACCAGAGGTGTCAAACTCATTTTCATTCAAGAGCCACATACAGAACAATTTGATCTCATGTGGGCCGGATCATTAAAAATATGGAAGGAAGGAAGAAAAGAAATAAGAAGGGAAGGAAGGAAAGACAGGCAAAAGGAAAGAGGGAAGAAAGGTAGGAAAGACAAATGGAAGGAAGGGCAGAAGGAAGGAAGGAAGGAAGGAATGAAGGGAGGAAGAAAGGAAGGAAGGAACAAAGAAAAGATAAAAAGAAGGTAGGAAGTACAGATGGAAGGAAGGAAAAGAACACAGGAAGGAAAGTGGGCCGGATTGCACCCCTCGGCGGGTCGGTTCTGGCCCACGGGCCGCATGTTTGACACCCCTGATCTAAACCATGTGTGTGATAATTTAGAGGCGCTTTTAAATACATGTCAAAGAATGAAAGTCAGGCAGGTTGGGGGGTTCTCCTGCAAGAAAATGTGATGTTGACTAAAAACTATGCATTTATTTTAATACTGTGAAGAAGAAAAAAAGACCATAGCAAGAAGAAAAGTGAAAAAAAAATATGCTGACAACTAAAATAAGCACTGTGTCCTGAAGTAATCCTCATTCAGAAACAGGATTAGAATTGATTTATATTCTAAAACTAAATATTGTTTCTGAAGCACCAACAGTAATGTTTATAACAGCAAAGTCACTATAGAAACTCAATAATATCTCACTGGAAACCAAAACAACATGTCAATAAAATGAATAATATTTCTGACATGAAAATGCTGTTTGAAGTTTAGAAAGAATGAAGAACTCAGACATCTGAAATGATTCACAGATAGAGAGAGGAGGGGCAGGTTTGGGAGGGAGGGGCTGCCATCTCAGCCTGTAGCTAAGTTTACAAAAATCTGACAAATTTTAAGATATGAGGCAAACTAAGTGAAACAGTCAGGCTGCATGTAGACAGCTGTTCTTTTAGCTCATTTGTGAACATTTGATATTAGACTAACCAGTGCCGTGGTAGATGGGAGATTTCAGGGAAAGCTGTTAAAAGTATTGCATTTTTTTGTTAAACAGTCAGCAAGGTTTTACTGCACTTACAGTTAATCAATCATTCAAATTTGATTTATTTAGCTCTAAATCATACCAAGAGTTATCTCAAGGCACTTTTCACATAGAACAGGTCAAGACTAGACTCTTTACATTTATTTAAAGAGGCCAAACATTCCACACTGTAGAAGCCTCCCTGTGTGTCTCTGTGTGTGTGTGTGTGCGTGTGTGTGTGTGTGTATGTGTGTGTATGGAGTAACAAGTTTTATTGTCATCAACTTGAGTAAAATGGTATCTTCCACTCTCTCCACCGCAAAAGCCTCCCTCACTACTACCTGCTGTGTGTGTAGATGCTGAGCCCCACACTCGGGTCAAACACTGACGTAGATGCTGAGCCCCACCCTCGGGTCAAACACTGACACAGAACGCAAAGTAAAGGACAGAGAGGAGAAGCTGCAGCAATGACACCAGTTGTTCCCATTGGTGTGCCATTAGCGGGAAGCACTAACAGATCAGACAAACCACTGCAAAGCACAAATGATGCCATAAGCCAGTAAATAAAGCTAAAACTCAACTCAATGGGTATTTTACTACTAGTATCTCTGTTTTTGAAATATGAGAGACTTGACCTTCCGCTGAGGGCAGCAGGACACATATGTGTCTTCCATCTGCAGCCTCTAATTTGAAAAGTAATGCGCTGTTACGCACAATGATCCATTGCGGTTACTGTGATTAAATCACACACAACCAACTCCAGGGTGCTGCAAAATAACCACACATACCACCGCGCCTCCCTGCACATCAAACTCATCTGTTCTAATTTCATCGTTTGCTGCTTTATGCACGACATCCTGAAACGCAGCAGTCACAGTTCACAGAGTTCACAATGATGAATTGTTCTGGTTCCCATCCTCTCTCTCTCTCTGTGAGGTGAGACTTTGACAAAAATGAGCTGTGACTGTGACCAGCATCCCAACATCAGAGCTGTTCATGTTGGGAATTTCAACTCATTACATCAAACTTCTTCAATATGTCTGTCAGCGCATAAAAACAAACAAACAAGTAATCCCTTCTGGATTTACTGAGTACAATATGTGACAGCAACTTTTATTGTTTGACTATTTGGTGGTAAAGCTTTGTCATAGAACCAGTTTCACTACTAGAAAGTTACAGTCAAGCCAAAGCAAAATGTTTTTTTTAAATGAGACGCAAAAGGAAAAATTACAACCTTATCTTTTCATTATTATTTTCTACATCCAGCAGAGCTCCATTATGTTCACTTACTACAATTCATTATTTGAAAATGTATACAACTGCTCAATTTTCTTCTTCCTCCTTAGTAGGGAAACTCATATTCACTGTTAACTGTACCAATTATCACTGTACAGTTAAAACACAGCATGACTCACACACATGCACACGCACACACACACACACACACACACACACACACACACACAGCACTGAGTCCTACGCTGTAAGTGGAACAGAATTATGTCATGTTGTATAAGAGAATTAATGCACAGCTTACTTCCCAAATTCCTTGCTTCTCTTATTTTGTGGAAGCTTTTCAAATCTGCTCATATATCACAGAGGCATCAGCCTTAAGAAACACACACGCGCACACACACACACACACACCAACACAGAGAGAGAGAAGCAGATACATGATTTTTTTTGGTGCACAAACGCTCACACACAGAGCAAACAATCCTGTAATTAAGATTACTGGGTTGTCTCAACATGAATCATGATTTCTTTAACTATGCATACCCAAAATGGGCCAAAGGCTTAATGCCTGTGGGTCGCACATGACAGGAGCAGTAATATGTTTTAATGAGCCTGGGTCTCTGGATCAGACTCTACATTTGTCATTCAGGTCCTGCACTGTAAAAAAATTGAACACACAGTTTCTCATCTCAGATTTTTTGACCAAGTTTCAAAATGTGTGTACTGTAGGTGTTTCATTGGATGATTTTGCCATGAGGAACTGTCTGAGAATTTAAGTGATAAACAAAAAACAGCAACATAAGCTCAATGGTTTTCAACATGTATGATTACTACAGTAGTTATGATATTTGCCCACACTTACACAATCATGTCAGCAATTAGATTTACATGTGTGGTTCCCAACCGAGGGTGCGAGATGAACAAACTATAAAGCCAGGCTATTCAATTGGTGGCAACATTTTTACCACAATAAATTCTTCAAACCAGCAAAGTGCTCCAGTGTTAATGTAAAGAAAAGAAAGAATAATTTTGAATTTGAATGATAGATGCACAATGTGACTATAAATGCAGAAAAATAAAGAGAAGTTGTTCAAAACTCAACAGCAACTGGACTGAGAAATGTGTACATTTCAAGAAAGAAAGATTGTTATAAATGTTTAAAGAAAATGGATAAGAAATGTCCGAACTGACCAAATTATATGCCAAATGACTGACATGATGTGTTGTAGAATAAATTTATTTCAAATATGTGGGGGGGTTTCTGTATTTTTAGGGTTATAACACTGCTTGTGTTGCACAGAAAATGAAATTGAGTCCTTGACCAAATTACTTAAATAAGGCCCATTTGTTTTTCTTTTATTCCTTTAATATATGACTAAGCTACTTTTGCAATTAAATAAAGGTTTTGATGGCACTTTGTGTCAAGTGTACATACATAACGAGATTAATAGCTCTGGGAAATGTCCAACTCCATGCCCGTAACTTTCTCTAAACAATATCATTGCATAGCCCTGATGTACTGTAAGGGGTATTTCTGAGTAGGAAATAATCAAATCTCAATTATTTTACACAAAATGATGTTTATTCTTCATTCTTTTCTTTTATCTTCTAGCTTTTTTGTTTGAAATACTGGATAGTTTTACTTCTTCATAGCCTTAGCAGCTCTTTTAATCTATCCTGCTACTATTTACCATCTATGATGAATATAAAAATCCTTATCTGAGGCAAACTTCCAGTTATATAAAAGTATATAAATTATGAAAAAGAAAGTTTTTCTGTTTATAGGCTCTGGGGAAAATGATGAAACGTGCCATCCCAACTAAGCAAACAATCGAACCACCTTTCAAAAACACAAGAGTTGGAATGTGAAAATGGTTGTAAAAGAAAGTGGACCATCATCCAAAGTGAACAGAAGTCAATAAATTGCCACCATTAAGATCCTTCTTATGAAGTAACTACTAAGTGACAGCTTTATGAATCTCTTCGGAGTACATTTAATGGAAAGCTCAAGAAACTGCTTGATCATCATCATCATGGCTATCCCTGCACTTTGACAATAACTGACATATTCAATGGTGTCACTTATTCTTATGGTCATGGGACATTTTACTATAGATTATTGGAGAAAAAAAGTATTTAAAACTACTTTACTTCATGTGTCTGTGGTGGATTGGATAGCTGTCCAGTCTCAAAAAGCCTAAGTGTTAATGCATCCAAGAAGCATTCAAGATAGATTGAAATCCAATTGTTCAAATCACCTTGAGAAGTGATTTTAGATACATTCCACCAGAAACATCACCAGACATCATTAGAAACGGTGCAAAAGCATCAATCTCCCCAAGACACTGTTAAGGATGGCACCAAGAAGAGTGATCTCCAGACCAGGACCTTATTAAAAGTTCTGACTAGATTTACTTTATGTGTACTTTATGAGTAATTGGTCTTACTTTTTTTCCCCCATTAGTCTTCATTTTTTTATTTCAGTGAAATAAAATGTTATACACACTTAGTTTAAACTTGTAGTGTGGTTTTAGTCAACTATTATACCTCTGTTGTGTCCTCCAAGTGATTTTCCTCAGAAGAAAAGTAAATGTGTGTGTGTTATTTTTAGTACTTTCCAGAAAGTCCATATATGAGCTTTCCACATCCTTTTATCATCACCTGTCATAAGGGCCTTGATCTGCACATGTTGCATCATGGGTAAACAAAGATCTGTGCTTGAGGAAGGACGCTTAGATTTAGACAAGTTCTTGTGTCATACTGAAACCCTGTATTGGTTTAGCACTTATATTCTAATACTCTCATACAGGGTTGTCAAACATATGGACCGTGGGCCAGAACAGGCCCTCCAAAGGGTTCAATCCGGCCCACTGGATAACTTTGCAAAGTATGACATTTGTAGAATAGTCACTCTGATTTTTCTGCTGCTTCAGAAGTTGTTTTTTTTCCCACCTTGACTAAATTACAACAATCTGAAGAGAGAAAACAATGCATGCATATACTTTTAATATATATACTAATATATAGTACTCATATTTAAAACATTAATATATTGAATATTGTGCAAAATGTCAAATTAGCAGCTTCTGTGCAAAATCATCTGAAAAAAATAGATATAATATTGTTGAAATTTCACTAATTTTTCTTCTTCTCAGGCTGTTCATCCGTTTCGTAAATAAATAGTTTCTTAAAGTAAAGGTATAATATGCAATGGTTTTACTGGTCTGGCCAACTTAAGATCAAACTGGGCTGAATGTTGCCCCTGAACTAAAATGAGTTTCAAAATTCAACTTCAAATTCAAAATTACTTTATTTATCCCTGAGGGGAAATTCAATTGATCTGTTAGCTCTTCTATAAATTATGGCTTTAAAAGCGAAGGATCTTTTAAATCTCTCTGTCCTGCAAAAATAGGATATTTCTGCTGAAGTGATACTTTTCTTCATTGACTGTGACTACATATTATGTCAATCAGGAGGCACTTCACAATTTTATAAGTGACAATTTTATTGAGCATGCCTGATAAAGTGACAATGTGAAAAGTTTTTGGTGATGTCATCATGTTAATAAGAGGGAAGTGAAGGTTAGAGTACAATAGGAAATCTCCCGATGGAGTCCAGACACTTGTGGTGATGAATAAGGGGAATGTTAAGATCTGTATAATGAGAAGAGGGCTTCTGGTGATCTTGGACCCGGTACTGACATGATGAAGTAGAGGTGATGGGTGGAGGAGAGTCGTGAAAGCTGACAGAGAGAAGAGCAGATTTAAAGTTTAGCAGCTAAGATATGACTGATGGAAAATATGGTGGAATCTGATTTTTAAACTAAGAGTTACATCTCTAATCAGCTGATACAAGAGCGGGAAAAGCGGGGAGAGAGAATGAACGAGTAATAGATAGTCTTCTTGCTTGAACTTACACTAAGCTTCATCAGGTGAGTGTTTGTTTCATCTCTAATGAGCTTTATTGGCATGACAGGTCAGAAATCTATAGGTCAAAGCAGTACAAAAGATACAGTAATATGGCTATCTTCCCATTGAGGGAGAGTTCACCTACCCCTGCTCTCATGTATCAAGTGAGGACATGGGCACTACATACAGGCTTAAGTATCCCATATATACATCTCCCACTGATACTGATTCACACTCTGCTCCACTTGGATGTTTTTAGCTCCAGGGACGCAGGTGACCCGGGTCATGTAGATCATGTACATCTAAGCCTATGGGGAAAAAAGAAAGAGAGAAAAGGCATAGGTCTCCATCTGTCGCCCGCATCACCCATATCCCCAGTCAACTTTGCAACACATAGATAATCATTTATATTCCCAAGAATACTAGCTTCTACAGGGTCAAGAGATAATGAAAGTGAACATTATATCTCATCACTGAAAATAGTCATCATTCTCCTTGTTGTTTGAGAAATGAAATAAGGAAAAGCAGCTCTAGCAATTCGAACACCTATGAACCTACAGCAGGCACACCGAGCTGTTGTAGCTTTTATCTGATCTCTGATCAGTTCAACAATAATGTGTACAGAGCAGCTGGAATGAGAGCCGATGAAGTCGATAAAGCGCTTGTCTCCCTCGTAGTCCATGAATGCATTTCATCAATGTGTTTGTGTTAGTTTTTGAGAGTTGTTAGCTTGCTATTATTTCTAACCATTCATTGCAATTACTGGCAGTTAATAAGATAAGATAAGATAAACTTTAATGTCTCGAGGGAAATTTGACTTGGGCAAAAGTGCTACACAGAGATGCAGTCAAGCAATACATGACATATAAATAGTTGAAATAATACATAACTGATGAGACAATGCAGTAGTGCTCTATAGTGCAAAAAGTACTGCACACAGCTGCAAACACAACATATATGAACTACAAGACAATCCTGTGGTGCACCGGCGCAAAAGAAATTCTGCATACAGCTACACAGTTACCATAGTTACCAAACAGCTTCAGCACTGAAGGACTGGCACAGGAAAAGTTTTTCTTAATTTTATGCAGCTATGAGACACTTGAAATTGCAAGTGTACAGTAAGTGGGGCCTTACAGAGAGAACACATCCATTTCCAGAGAAGGTTTCTTTGACTCGGTAAGCACTGTAGAGCGGCATGGACACAAAATTTAAAAAGCCTCCAAAATGTAGGGTTTCAGCAGGACACTGATGATATTTACAGCACACACATCATTTAAATACTCATTAGAATAATTTGAAGCAGGACGTCAAAGATGCTATATGTACCTAAGCGGCTGTGTGTTTACAGAGAGCAGCCCTGAAACTATGGGACAAATTTACTTTAGACTATAGCTCCATGAATAAAACATGGAGCGATGTGGCCTTGGGTTGCACATTTATGATTTGTGTTTATTTGTGTGCATTTTATTTGCAAATAAGTGGGAAAATATTGACCTTCTGCTGCAAGGTTATCTTTTAATTGCTTGATAGCAGTGGTTAAATAAGATGAAACACCACACAAGCAAGGAAATAAATTAACTTTTAATTACATCATATTTCAATTCACCCTGCTTGTTTGCTTGTTATTGTTATTGTCATTTTTTTTTTCATAGAAGTAGGAGACGGGCAATGAAGAGAAAGAAAAGAAAAGATAAAAATGCTTACAATGGGAGTGATATGCCACAGAAGCCTTGATAGACTCAATTATCGCATAATATCCCGCTGTCTTTCCAACAAATAAACCTCAATTTCGCTGAGACAACATGGCTAAATGGAGTAGTCATGATTATGCACTGTAGTCCTTTTTACTCAAACAAAACACAGTTAAGTGGAATCTGTGAAGCACAAACCTAATATGGTAATCATCACAAACCCCCATGGTGCATGAATCCTGCATCTGTTCTGCACTTGTACTTTCTTCTTTAATACAATACAATAAAAAACTGTAATATTGTCACAAAAATAGGTCATCTCTATTTATAACTTTTGCTTTGGCTTCCTGGAAACAGAACAGATACCCAAATTTATATTCTTAAATATAAACTAGGAATTACAAGAGATCCACAAGTCAACAGTTTTAGGGAGAATGAATATAAAATCTATAGCTCCCTACTCGCTTAATCCATCATGCTTAATAGGCATTTGATCTTAGTAGGTCAAACATATATTGTGTGTATTGATCACCACCTCACCATACTTGACATTGCAGTCATTATTTTTTTAATCTCACTCTTGCCACCTGAGAGGAATGGTGCAAACTGATTAAGAGTAAAGGTATTAGAGAAAATGACAGTTTTTTCCCCCCTACTATAAAAACATCAAGTTGAAGTCAAGTTATTACCTCCATCCCCTGTTTTACAACCACAAAAATCACTTTAACAGTACAATATATTTATAAAAAACCAGAAATATAACAAAACATTATAATATATAAACAGCCTCATGCAACATATTGATTTCTTGAGAAATAGAGCCAAAGTGTTGTCAGGACTTCAGCATATATTGAGCAAAAAAGTGACTTCACCATGGCAACATCAATAAAAAAGTAATCAAAATCATCTCTTTGATTACTTGATACGATGTAAGTGATGACAACCCTGTGAAGTTTATGATATTGAAATTTGTGTTACAACTATTGCTGCACCATTGGTGTTAGATTATGATAAAATGCTCTTATTTAATTGGTATGATAATTAGTTGCCTGTGGAAGATACATTTTATATATATATTGTATAAATGGTGAAATTGTGGCTGTAGGAATTTGTAAAGTAAAGTAGGAAATGAATCAATTGTGGTTCAGTTGTTTTCTGAAGATGCATTTGGCTTGTATAATATAATTTCAAGTGAGACTACTGGGCACAAAAACCTTGCTGGCACTCCTGCTGGTTGTTTTATTCGCACTACGAAACAAAGGTATGGGGTTTCAGGTGGATAATGAAGATGATACCTTAATGATGATGGCCAAAAATTCAGGGCTCAACAGCAAAGTCAGCTGCAGGGGAGCGGTATCTCCGAAGTAATGGATTTGAGACAGTCTGCAGAGTCTGTTATAATTGATGAAAGGCACTGCTCAGATTAATGACTTCTTACTCCAATTCAGAGGTGGGAAGACAAACGTCAAATGTTGAGCCTTGTGTCTAATCGACTGTGTGCACTTCTGTGTATATACACTAATTCATCTGTATGTGCAAGTCTCTCTGACCTACCTGTGTGAGATTTCTCTGAAGTAAATCATGGTGGCACGTTAGAAAGCCTTGAGATAAAAAGTAACTCTGACACCCAACAGTGCAGTGGCTGGATATGTGCCACACCTTTTCATGTTCCCCACTCTGGCTTTATCAAATATTGATTGCATTGAAAGCCTCTGCTGAGAGTAAAGGGTCCACAAAACAAAGAGTCGGTATTTCTGTCCGCTTTCAACGGAAACCTTGCTCTACAAACATTTCAACTCTGATGTTACCATGCAAACCCAAACTACTCACCAACATATAGAGATGACCTTTACGAGTTGCATTTTGACCTATGACTGTAGTCCTAATGTGCATCCCCACACATGTTATTTAACTGAAATAAGAATGATCCATGAGAGATGCTTGATTACATCTCCAAAATGTCTCAGGAAAAACACAAGACAGGCACACACCTCCGGCACAGCACCACAGAGGTGTGATGCTGTGAGTCTCTATGGAGAACCAAACCGTGAGATGGATAATGACAATGGTAAAAAGTGGTAGCTAACGTCACAATTTTAACATGCTGATGTTTAGCAGGTAATTCTGACTGTGTACACTGTTTTAGCTTCAAATAGCATTCCAACATTTGGTAACATGCAAACTAACCCCAAATACAAAGTACAGCTGAGGTTAAAGGTGAAGTTGTTATATGTCACACTGGACCAAAGTGGTAGAGCTATCAACTAACAAATGTACTGTAGGCTGTTTCCTTTCCTCTTTTCCTCTGTACTGTATGTACTACTAGCATGATGTTTACATGTTTTGTAGTTAAGACCTGCTTCACATTGACATGCAACCATTAAAATAATTGCAATGTGTTCTCTTTTCAACCAGATTTACTTCAATTGTAACCATTACATGATGTATTTTGACCTGCAAATCACCTGATTAATGCTTACAGGAAAACATGAATCTGCTCATCTGTAATTTAGGGCTGCTCGATTATGGAAAAAATCATAATCACGATTATTTGGGTCAAAATTGAAATCACGATTATTAAAATGATTTTTTTTTCAACTTTAGAAACATGCTGCATTTCTTGTCCATTCACCTTAATGAATTTTCTCTCCTAGCAGCAGCCTTTTATCTGCCGCTTAACGCAACACACAGCAGAAAATGTACAGAGATATCAGAGCTGAGTTACCATGACGATAGTTCACACATCACATCCTGGTAATTAATAATTATTAATTAATTAGTAAACTCAGCATCGTCTGACGCAGGCTGGAAACTCTGCACTTTTTATTTACAGTTAAAACATTTCACCGTGTGTTTCAGCTCCTGTCAAACTAATGGAGCTGCGGCGGCTTCCTGTCTAAGCTTTTCAAAATAAAACCTTTGTTATCATTATTATTAAAAATCGTTTTCCCCCAATTTTATTCGTGTTGAGATCATTTGGCCCCTAAATCATAATCACGATCACATTTTGATGAATTGAGCAGCCTTAATATATAGTGTTATTGTGTTATACTGTACAGCATAACACCAGTTAAACTGACTGACCAACAGATCATTCTGTATTTCTAGTCTAAAGCAACAACACTAGTGTAGCCATTCCTTTTATTTTCATCCATTTTGTCAAACTACAATGTTTTATGAGTTTTAAAGACCACATTGAAAAGAAGAAAAGAGGGATTATCAGGTTTTATGTGTACATGCTACACAAAGCATAGAGTTGGTGCTATACATGACAGAGAGGGAGGGAGGTCCTGTAAAGGTCCTCTGAAGGTGTACTCTTGCTCTCGTTTCTTCGAGGTGATTAGCCATTTCCCTTCGCTCCCACGCATCTGTACATCATATGGATTGGGTTATTGTAGGACAGGGACAGAGCAAGAAACTAAGTATGCACACACACTTGCGAGGAGAGAAGGGCACTTGTGCGAGCGTGGACTGTGGTATGGCAGGGCACTGACTTCTATCTCCAGGGTCGTTGGCTGGTAATTAGTTTTGCTCTAATGGCTGCCTGGCGAGGTCAGGGGATTCCTGTAATCCCTCCTCTATCTGTTCACCTCCTGCTCGCCTCTTACTACTAATCTCTCTAACCTATCTCCTCCTGTCTGCCTCCCCTCCCTTCTAACATCATCTCTCCTTCAAGAAATCACATGGCTCTCCTCACTTTCGCCCCATCTTTCTTCTGCACTACCAGCCTTCCTTTCTTGTTTACCTCTCGTAATGAATGTGCTACTTCTCTTGATTTATCATTGTATTTCTTTTCTTTACCACCTTCGTCCCTTGTTTCCTTTTCAAGATGCTGATACAAAATACCTTCTACACATACTTCACGCTACGTCCCAATCTCCATCTCTCTTTGTGTCTCCCACTTTATCTCATTCCCTCTCTCACCTCTCTCAACTCTACAAATCATGGCTGAGAACCTGCCGAGTGGCACTGTGAGTTTATTATTATTCAACTGGGATTTTTTAATTCACACATTCTCTCCACTGACGGCTCCAACTGCGAAACATTATCAGAAAGAACAGACCATCTGTGCCTGTATCACAAGCTACTATCCTCGCTCTCACTTCCACTAAAAGCTAACAGATGTAACTGCAGTTATGTAGACAGGCAGCTCGCTCACTGTACGCTTATATATTCCCATACAGGACACATTCACGTGCAGTGAAATATGTTCGATGTCACATTTATATTCATTCTTCGTAATATTTAGTGATGTGGATCCGGGGGGGGGGGGGGGGGGGGGTATTTCAGTAAGAGGCATTTTTATGCTTGGTGATTAGCACAGTCACCACTTCAGTTTAATTGCAGGTTGGTAAGTTTCCTCTCTGCCTTAGCATAGTTTGAGTAATCTGCTAGTAAAATAAAAATGTCTAGTTTACAACTGTAATAAATGATCTTGTTCTTTAGACATTTGATTCTTTTTTCAGCAGAATTAAAACTAAGGTTCAACATGTTGTTAAGACCTGCTTCACATTTACATGTAACCATTAAAACAATTGTTCTCTTTTCAACCAGATTTAGTCTACTTGTAACAATGACTCGATGTACTTTGACCTGCAAATCACCTGATTAGTGCTTAGAGGAATACATGAATCTGTCCATCCGTATAAATGTGTGTTATTGTATAATTCTGTTGTGATGGACAGTTAACCTGGGAGCAGATGAAAGCTGCACAGAAAACATTTCCAACATAAACTGGTGCTTATGGAAGAATGTGCAGTGACAGGATCAGGGTTAGTGTGCACCTCATTCATACTTCAAGGTATTTTGATAAGATGATGATAAAAAAAAGGCAATACATTAAATCTACACTAACAATAAACCATTATTTGTTTAGGTTGTTAGCAAAGTGTACTTAACAGCCTGTAAAATGCATATATAATTTTATTTTCCTATTCAAGAACTTGTCGCCTTATCCTTCATTGAGAAGCACTTTCATGAGTCTGTTTCAATATAGATGCCAAAAATGATAATACTAACATTGACAGTGATTGAAATGTCACTGCCGCAGGTATATAGGTGATGAATTAATCATAAGAGCACTATAAATAGCCAGAGCCATGGGTAATGCTTACACATAATGGCAGTTGCTGTGCAAAACCTTGTGATTTGACACAAACAGTGAAGTGCTATTTTTTCAATGGTCTTTTCATTTCTAGACGTAAAGTGTGGTGAAGCAGGCAGAAGTATCGATTTGCTAATAGTTCATTAATAACTGCAAAGGTGGAGACAGTCGTGGGCATATAATGTATAAAGCAGAAGCATATGTGCGAAGCCTTATGGCATGAATGTGAGGAAAATAATGTGTATTCATAGATGCATGTCTTTGTGTGTAAACAAACTTTTAGTCATGAACGTACATAAAGTTGTATGCATCTCCCTCCTGCTGTTTCCATACTCTCCATCAATGCATGCTAGAATAGACTCCCGTCTCGTCTCCCGTACAAAGAAAAATGCCAAATATCCAGCCGGCGCGTGTGTCCTTGCAGGGAACAATCTTACTGAGTACTCATGAAAGCAAGGACCAACGATTCATTATTATAGTTTGAATTGTGTGTTTGACATTGCACGGTCGGTTAAGACAAACAGCAGTTTATTCCTGCAGTTGTTTCAGCTGGTGCCTAGAATCTATTCTGCTGTTTGGATGTGATGCATCATTTCCAAAACAAATCTTTGGGCTTGCTGTGAGTTTTTGTTATCATGATGCATCTTCTATTAGAGATAAAGGATGAAATAAAAGATCCTCTGTACTCATATTGTTTTATTAAGAATCACACCTCAGACATTAGATATTATAGCAACTATGTCACGAAGGACACAATAGCCCATAAGTATGTAAATTGAGAAGGAGCCAGTAAGTGAATGAATGAGGAAAATTCGTCCTCCACTGCTGTCTGGCACACCTGGCTCGCTAAGGAGCTCATTTTGAAGCCCAGGATTAGGCCTAATTACTGCTTTAATTAGGAAGTTGCTGAGGGCCGCACCCCGCCCCGTCGGCGCCACCCTCACCACCCCTCACCACCAACAGCACACAGCCTCGTCAGAACGGGTGGCCAAGGAGGGAGCGGATCAAATGAGATCTAATTGATGGCAGTTTAACATCATAAAAGCTGATGATTGGGGAGGCTGGTGCTCAGCTGAATCAAGTCAAAACAGAAGGGGGTGGGGGGTAGACTCATTTAATGGGAGTTTTCAAAGGCAAAAGTGAATATTGAAGAATAATTAGGAAGTGTGTGTCACTCAAGGAGGGTGACATTGCATTTGTATGGATGTGTATGTGATCCAAGACCAACAGTGGACATAAGACCTCCCACAAGAATATTATAATTACCCCAGAGGCCATCATTAAAATGATCATGAGGACCAATGCAGCTAGGATAAAGACAGCTAATCCAACAGATTTTTTTTTTTTTCTTTTAGAGTTCCCTGTTGATAACTGTGCCTAACGACATTAACACCTCATTATTAAGGCTTATATCAAATGAGCACAGCATTAAAAAAAGTTTAATCATCTTGAAGCGTCATCCCTTATGGGAAAGCTTTCTCAAAAATGAGTCAAAAAATACTAATTTCTTTAATTCCAAACGTCAAGTAATTACTGCAGCATGAGTCAGACTTCAGCGATGGATTTTACGGATTGAAAAATAATTAGCGGAGCACCCTAGAGGTCTGGATTTTTTTTCCCCCGATCATAGTGGCTGTGGAAAATCACTTACATGGCCATTTCCAATGGGATGAAATTCATTCTGGACTTACTGAGATAATAACTCAGTAATTATCTAGCCCTCTGGTGATATAAACGCTGACCACAGAGGCCCGAAAAGATGGACCAAATGACTGACGGACTGACTGATGGACAGAGGTGGAGCATCCAGTAATCGAGCTGGCTGGGGTTGGTTTTATGGCCTCATCTTAAAGTCTTAATGGCTTTAAAAGGACAAGACTGTTTGGCTATCTGGTAGACAGAACGTCTGGGTTTCTTCTCTAATAACTTCTATTGTGAAGAGTTCCCAGAACCTTCCTGGCCGTGGGACATAATGGACTAATACGTGCTTTTGTTTATGGGTAATGACAAAGATTATAATGTAAGACCATGACTAGCGATAAATAGTCACAAAGCTTCAATGAAAATAAATCTCATTATCATGGCATAACAATAACAATACTCTAAATTATCCAAACATATATGGAAGCTAAAATATGTTTTAAATCACTTTAATAAGACGGCAAAAATCTCTACGCAATAGGATCCATTGAAAAAAAACAACAACATATATTTTCATTGAATTCTGGTGGTGTTTGCTATTGGACCCCTAATAGACTTTTTGACAAGTGAATCCATCATGTTATGTTACAATTGATTAGGAGCTGTGTTGTTGTCACATTTCCTAAAGAATCAATGGATGGTCATGTTTAAGAAATCTGATTCAAGGTCACAGACATACTGTAACATCAATTATGTATAGTCAGCTTCAGGATATCTTACCTTAACTGCTGAACCTGTTTTTTAAACCAGAATTTATCACACCGGGCTTTTTAGGTATCTACTGAGTTGTTATTGTCTTTTGCTACACCTAGGTAAAACTAATGCAGTGTCATCCCTGTAATACATCCTACCTTCATGATGGCTATAATATATATTTTTAAAAGTTTTAAATAGAGTTGATGATTTAACCTTACAGTCACTCTGGAAGCTGAAGTTTGCTGCTACTGCTAAACTCTCTTGAATTATACTGAGAGGTGTTTCTATTTTTTAGTCCCCCTTATTTATAACAATTAAAGGACCAGTGTTGAAGATTTATTGGTATCTACTGATAATGTTGCGAATTACAATGAAATATGTATCTCCCCTTCCAAGCATGTTGGAGAACATACGATGGCCACAAAACTTACAAAAAAAGAGAAAGCTCCTCTCTTTTGTCAGACATCTCTATTACCCCTTTTCCACCGAGCTGGAGCTGGTGCTGGTTCGGAGCCAGAGCCTGACTAAGCACTGGTTCTTTGCTTTTCCACCGCCAAAGCTCCAGCCCCGAGCCTCCGAACGGGAGCCAGAGCAAGCACCAACTCTTTGCTGGTCTAAAGCAAGAACCAATTACGTCAGTAGACTGGGGACGGGGCTAACGTTTATTAGCCGGCTAGTGGGGCTAACGTTTATTAGCCAGCTAGCGGGGCTAACGTTTATTAGCACACTAGCGGGGTTAACATTCATTAGCTGACTAGCATGGCATTTAGAGAGAGTTAAAGATTTGTTGATTAAAAGTACTATTTTCATAATTTATTTGCCAGAGCTGTCGTCTTCTTCTTCTTCTTCTTCTTCTTCATTTCCGGCAGGCTAGATGTTTTGCGCCATGTTGCTGCCTCTCACTGGTGAATCATGGAAGTGCTTCAAAGGCGCGCGCTGGCTACGTTATACAGTGACGTAATCGCGTGGCTCCTTGCCGGTGGAAAAGCAACAGGTTCATCAGAGGGGTTTGGATTAGCACCAACTGAGCACTGGCTCTAGCACTAGCTCCGAACCAGCACTGGCTCCAGCTCGGTGGAAAAGGGGTAAATGTTATACCCAACAACTGCTCTATAATGTATTGTCAATACATACATTATACAATGACACGTACCACGTACAGTAACTAACCTATGACAAATGTTTGTTCAATGTTGTATTTTTATACCACTACCACATGTTACTGGTTTCAAATGTGAAAACTCAATCTTAAAAATCAAGTAACAATATGCACTATACAGCATTTCTGATTCTAATCTTTGCTCTAAAAATAATCTTTTACATAACGAGGTTTAAGAATCTGTTGATGATCCCACAAGTCAGTGAAAAAGTTTCTCACATCCCACTGACATTTATTTACATAAAGGCTTCTGGCACTGGTCGTGCAGCTTCCAGCTACATTTACTCTCTTGATACTGACTTCTTTTATTCTCTCTTTACTTCATGTTATCTTGCAGCTGTTGCACATCACTTTTTCTTGTGATCAATACAGTATTATCTGATCTTATATTCACACGAGAAAAGGATAGAGGTTATTGTAATTACTGAGCGAGAACAGTAGCAAGACAAGTAAAGCTTTGTGAAATATATCTTCACACACACACACACACACACACACACACACACACACACACACACACACACACAGCTCTACTGGACAACCTTGAGGTCAGGGAAGTGGGCTTGCACAGCTCACAGAGGACTACACCGAGGTTAAGGACACCCACAGCAGAAGAAAGACCATCTATCTGTTTTAGTTCTCTGTGCTGTTGTTATTCTTCCCCTCTCTCTCTCTAACTCTCTATCTCTCTCTCTCTCATCCTAACCATCTGACCTTCCCTCCATCCATCTTGTCCTCTATCTCTTGAACTCCTCACAAGGTCGAGAAAATGAGAAGGTGGGAAATAAGTGTTCATTCACTGCTATTGTCAGGCTGTGACATGCAGCCTAGAAGGGGTTTCTGGCTTAACTTCACCTCCCTCAAAGGTGCACGGAGAAGGGAAAAAAAGTCTAAAGAGGGCAAAGCTCAAGAAAAACGGGGTCAGTCCAGAAAAAAATTACCAGGGCCGAATTGTATTCCCAGTCCAGCCCTGTTTGCAGGGATTCTTTGCCTTGTGTCTCTTTCTTATCTGCCTCCTGTTCAATTTATCCTACCTAGTGAGGAGGTCAAAAGGTGGAGGAGAGGAGGAATGGTGAGAAGGTCAGGTGGTTAGGATGAGCAAGAGAGGGGGGAAAAAAGGAACAACAGCAGAGACAACGAAAACAGATAAATCCAGACGAAAATTGCCAGGGCTAAATTTTGTTCCCAGTCTGACCCTGGACAGAAGGGAGACAGGGATCCACAGGAGTCAAGGAGAATCAAGGCTGGAGGGAGACAACAAGACTCCTCTCCCCTCTCTCTCTTTCTTTTTCTGTCTCCTCTGCTCAGATGAGTCAGGGAGAGCAGGGGAGGTGAGGTGAGCCCAGCAGGTTTCTGGCCTCTGCACAGTCAGGCCAAGGCCACCACCGAACACAAGGCCCCTCCGCCTTAAGGCCCTGCATCACAGAAGTGCTTGACATTTTTGTGCCTTTATTTTGTCATTAATGATATTCTGTCATTTTGTAGTCTGAATATATAGTGAGAATGCATTTAAGAAAATCCTCTATTATTTAGGCTGCCAGCTTTACCCTTGTACCCAACTGTGGCATAATAAAAAATTGAATTGTTCAAACATTGACGAAACATCAGGTGTGCAATTGTGTGATATAAAAATAGCATTACCAAGAAATATCAGAATCAAAATGCCAGGATATCCTTTTTTTGCAGAAAAAAGCTTATATTATACCATCTACTAAATGTCATTTTTCATCATTTGAGTCATCTTTTTTGACATTTTCTTTGTGTGGCTTTTTGCCCTTCATTTTGAAATAATACATCAGTGAGTGCTGCCAGATGAGATCATAGTGAGCGAGTTGCAGGTGACTGCCAAAATCAAGGAAATGCATGTGTAAATGAGTGCTACAAAGTAAAAAGCTAGAAAGCAGGAATTTGGCAGCTCGGTGACAACACAGGGCGAGTTTGATCAGCATGGTTCAAGTCCACCAAAACTCTTTTGATGGCAAAGTTGAAACAGGAGTTGAAGCCAGTCAATTAAAAAGCCGCCAATTGGACTTTTTGAAGGACTTGACCACTCACTCAAATGGGAAAACGTTAGCAGCTTTAGCTTCTGTAATGTGATGCATTTTCAAAACATATGTGGGCAGGTACAATTCCAATATCCCTCATACCTGTGTTGTTAAATTAGGAGGATCAAGAAGAAATAAATGAACTGGATGCTCTTTTGGGAATCTAAGCAGTTCTCACCAACAGAGATCCAAACATATACCTCTGACTCCTGATATTGCTCCTCTAGCTACTAGGATCCAAAAGCTAACAGTCACGTGTGGATTTATATGCTGGACACACAAAATCACAGTGCAGGGTGAGGCATTAAAAATATAAGTAGTATACCACAAATATAGAAAGAGAAAAGAGAGGGATTTTCAAGTATAATTTTTTTAGTTTGGGTATTTTTTTTTGTTTGGTGTTTTTTTTCTTTACTTCAGACGTCTTAACAACCTACACAAACCCAGCGTGGATAAATTAATTTTCAAAAATAGAGAGGCCCGATCCGAGTGGGACATGAGCACAGCTAGACCCAACCCAAACAGACCCGAGGATAATAAACACAGTCAAGCTGAACAGGCAGTAACAGAGACATTAATTTACAGAATATGCTTAGTTTAGACATTTAATTCTCTACTGAAAAAGGGTCAAATTAAGTTTCAGTATTTTCTTTTTCTATGCAGATGTGTGGTACTTGATTGCATGATTTACAGTAGCTTGTTTTAACCAGTATCTACTGATGTCCACTCCCTGATTGAGACCAGGCTTAGTAGCAGTGTAATCACTGTACAGCACTCAATGTGAGGCAGCTGCTGTTGCTGAATTACTGCCAAGTCAGCTAAAACTGCAGAAGACACAAGATTTGTTTTATTTTTTCATCTCCCCTGTCATTACCAGTTGTTATTTATATTAACTAAATGTAGTCAGCTATTCTGGAAATGACCATTTAATGTTTGCTTATTGTTAACAATTACTTCCTTGTGTGTGTAATGCGTGGGTACATTTAAGCTCGGAGGGTTTGCACAATGGCAGTGTCAAGACTGTGTTTGTAGATTTAGCTCTTGCAATTTTTGTGTGAAACCACGGTCGACTGTGCAGACATGACATTTCAGTGAAAAAAAAAGAGCTTTGCAAACTGAAAAATGCTACGAGGTTCCTTCTTTTCACACATCATCATTTTAAGAAGAGCAAGAGCCAACCCTGTTAGCAGGTTTTTATATCTTAACCTCCTCCATCCAGACTCAAAGTATATCGAAATCCCAGGCCAAAAAAAAAAACCCTTGCTGTACAAAGACTCTACCTGAGGCAAGTATATGAAGGTTCCCACACAGACAGCATAACCAGCAGGCAGAACAACCTGTCAGCCATCTCAGCATGTCCACTGCATAATTCCCTTTAACTTTCTCCTGATGAAGTTCTCCGAGTTGAAGAGGAAATTGAAAGAAACAGGTAGTGTCAGAACTTAATCTAATCAACAGTGTAGCTCTCACACCGCCCCCTCTGTCTCTGTCGCTCTGTTTTCTACTCTCTCTCTAATGCTTCCTTCAAGCACAGGGACACATACCCTCCTCATTTTTTTTCCTTTATTCCAAATCAATGTCCATCTCCATATCAGTCCCCCTCTCAATATCACTTTGTGCCGCACAGGGCATATGAAGATCGATGCTGAAAAAGAGATCGGATATTAAATTAGAATTGAGCGAAGGACCCTTTAATTCTATGCTCCACAGAGGGGAAAGTGGGTGGTAAAAGGAGATGTGAGTGTTGTGATAGTAGGTGGAGGCGGGTGCGGATAAGTGTCCACATATAGCGCATATACACGTGTGTGATTAATTAACAAATGAATTGATTTGTTTGAAAGCTTGCTGATGAGCAGTTAGCGGTGACATTTTACTGTCAAATTGATCGTGTGTTGACATGTGCAAGAAAAATACACAGAGGACAGACGAAGATGGAAAGTACAGGAGTGATAGATAGAAAATAGGACAAAGAACGAGAGTGTCAGAGGTATTCGTGGTTTCAATATGGTCTTCATCCTGAGATGATTGGCACTTTAAGAAAAGGCAGTTAACAAGGCAACTTTGTGCCAAACCCACAATATGGAGGCACAAGGGAGTGTAAAACTTTTCTCAATACAATAGAGAAAGTATAAATCATTTTTGGAAAGTGAGACATACAGTTAAAAAGTACTGCCGCACCATTGGACTTGAATGTTGTTGTTCACCCGCAGCCCCAACTCAACTCAAAAGAGCTTGAGCTATTCTGCAAAAAGGAACAGGAGATTTGCTGATATTGACCACTTTAAATACATTTTAAAAAGCAATGAGCTTTAACAATGTATGTATAAAAATTCTCTTGTATTACTAAAAACTGAGCGTAACACTTTTTGACATGTCGTCCTTGAGTAAAATAGACAAACAGCCCTTCTTCCATTCAACAATGATTAGCTTTAGCATCAGGTGTAGAGCACCGCTTACTATACATAACAGAACCCAACCCTCATTAAAAGGATAATGTCAGAGTTTTTTCTATATTTTACTTATCTAATCGATCCTTCTTACAGATTCTGTGTGTGTATCCAAAGCCTGATATATCTCATTCTTCTCTGCCATAGAGAAAGTAAGCCAAGAGGTTGTGATATGTAGCACAACAAGCTAGCAAAGTGCTGTATAGGCATACCTGAGGGTGAAGATCTTAACGCTGTTATTAGTCTTTGGAGCCATTTCTAAACAAACCACTCAGGCCATAATCTTTGTGGCATAGGTACACGACAAGGTTTATCTGGCTTTGGATACACACACATTATTTATAAGTACGTCTATTTTTAGTTTGGCTTTGCACATGAGATTTGTTGAACTAAGACAAATCTCCAAGCAAATCCTTTAATATCATTCAGCACAATTTAGAATACAAAACCCAATACCATAAATGATCTCATTCATTCCAGACGTTTTAGGTAACATTACGTAAAAGGGCCCTATCCAAACACTGCCCTCTGAGTATACATGTAGCTTAAATTGACATGATTATCATTTCCACAATCCACCGAAGTCAGTCATAATGACAAAAATACTCTGTACTGTATGAAATCCCTTTGTTTTTTTGAACATCCTAATTGAATCTGCTGTTTTTAAAGTTGTAAAGAAATAGACCATAAAAATGTCCAAGAAGGGTTGATTTCTTTTATAAGGACTGTACTTTAATTCTATACAAAAGCAGCTTTATATTACTGTGACGTGCCAGATGGTTTGTAACACAGAACAGTTTGAAAAATGGGCAGACACACTCAAAAAAAAAACTTGGCGATTGGATGAACCATCTGTCTATCACCATCTATCAACACCTTACCTTGAGAGGCAGCTGGACTCAAGTCGAGACACCAATTGGTCTCAAGTCTGTCAAGATGAATTCTCACGTGATCTCATGATTTGATTTTGTGAATTCAGGGTTATATATATATATATATATATTCACACACACATATATATAATGTACGTATACCCTTTTGCTTTGTCCATATTTGCCTCGGTTTCTCTTCATAGTCTAAAATGAGTCATGTACTGCAGACTTTGCATATAAAGGTAAGGCTGATTAGGAATGCAGTAAGTGCTTAATGACACTGAATGACCACATATCCTGCCTGAACTACCACAGGCACTATTTTATGAACACAGATATTGCTTTTCCATATGTTTGACACCAGGGGAACCAATTTGTCACTAATTTAGTATTTCCATTAGTCAGTCAGGAATAGCTTTGCATAATGGTATGGACATAATACTCTTGGTCTGATAATCCATCATTGCACGGTCTGTTACTTCTGTGTAGAAAAAGTGTCATTTGCAGCAAGTTCCCGGACAGGCACCATTTAAGTGAAAGCAGAGACACTGCAGAGGATGCTGCAAATCATATTAGAGTAATGCATTTTAAGTAGGTCTGATGTTTACAAGCTGTAAATTTTAAGTTTGACAACATTGATTTATATTTGTGGCGTGTGGTCTCTGATATTTTATGGCCAGGATATTTGTGGTTTCCATTTGAATCAATCCATGTCGCTCATGTAAACAAAACAACAAGACAACGTGCAGGATTAGGAGAAAGTAAAAGTCAGCGTTCTTTCTCTCCCTGCAGCCCCTTTTTAAATGTAACTAAAACCAGATTATACTCAAAGCTTAAAATGACAGATGAATGACTGTCTGTATTTAGGCCATGTTAAAATATCTACTGTGAAACCCACTACAGTCAGTTTAAGATTGCATGACTACAACAGATCTGGGCCAAATGCGATTCATTATTTTTAAACTGCTTTCTCTCAAGTGCTGCAAAAGGCAACGTTGGCGTCATTGTTGACCTGCTGCTGTGATGAACTACACCCCACCTACCCCCTTTTTTATGGAGTCCCACTTACAGTAAGTCCTTACTGTACAACTGAATGTATAGTGAGAATGCAACAATGACTGACTAAGTTTCTGACATTGAGAGAAAATGACAGAAAGAATGTCAGAGAGAAAGTTTGTGCTTTACCCCAAAGAAAGTCTAAAAAATGAACTTTCTGGTGACCTGTGTTGGCTGCCTGTCTGTCATCCCAGCTGGCAGGGAATGAGTCACTGAAATTCAAATGTAATAAAGCCAACATGGCAGACATGAAGACCTCTTCACTGTGCCCCCTCCCCAATCACATGACAGAAACAGACATAACTGCTATGTCTGCACTTTCAAAACTCAGAGCTTCCTTATATAACTAAATTGCAAGGCTACTTTCTGTCATATTAGTGATGGGAATGAACCCGGATTGAGAACATGCAGTACGATTGCCAGGCAATTGCTTCTACTAGTGGCACTTTCTATTTTAACATCCATTAAGGCATTTTCACACGACTCACCATTCACAGATTGAACTTAACATACTGTGTTTCCATAACAACCAGCTGCTGCAACTGGCAAACAATACTATAATCAAATCCCACACTGTAGAAGTTCCCCAAACACAGCTTTGAGCTGCACACAAAATGTATGATCACAATAATGCATTTTATAAACCCGTTCATTCTGGCTTTTGTCATTTTTCTGTATAAAGTACAACAAAAACATCAAGCTGCTCTATTTGACACATTTATACTAACAATGGATGAAATCAATAATGTGAAAGGTTCCACTTATAGTGATGAACTACTATAAAATATATGTAGTTTTCCTAAACTCAACAAAACTTTTTAGTATCTCACAGCACATTTTGGTTTAAGGGCCCTAACCCTAACCCTAACCCTTTCTGTTCTGATTCAGACTCACTGCTTTCTCAAGTCTTTTCCAGCCACAACTGGCAGTTGTTTTAAATGTAAACTGTGACAAATGTTCTTCCATATCTCTTTGCAAATGCTGATAACATATCAATGCTGCATTTAAAGCTTGTTGCACTGCTTCAAAATAGCCAAAAAAATCAGTTCATTCTTTTGTAACCAAGAGCTTTGAGTTCCTTAAACATGAACATAACAACATTGACCATTCTTTCATTGCCAGGTTTGCATAATGTAGGGAAACCAAATTAAATACTTTGATATTAAACATTTTGCAGATATGTTAAATACTAACAATTTGTATTGGCAGTGAAAATAACTGCTAGTAAAAATCATAAATAATCTGGGCAACATTATGTTTTGTACAAAATGTAATTGCTCATAAAATTAGTAGTTAATGAACTTAATTTTTAGTTGTTATATTCCTCTGTTTGACTCATTTACTCTATCAAATGCCATATCTACTATTAACTACCACGTGAAAAGCCACACTGACCCCACCTACGAAGACCATGATACACTGCATATACCCTTTTGTCTGCATGCTTCATAATACAGCAGACATTCAAGCCTTCATTGTGGAATGACCTCTTCCCATCTGTGCTCTCAGTTATGATATTCCACTGTGCAGCTACTTAACATTCACTGATAGCGGACCTCATGTAGAAGACCTGCTAGCCTGGTGTGCATTATTGACTATCTATTGTAATTCACTGGTTAAGCCATTGTTAAATACTGGCCTGCTGCCCAGCTATCCACCAGGTCTGCTGAGGTTGTTGTGCTGGACCACAATATTTTGTATGATTGACTTCTGGATTATTCATACCTTAATCCCTGCAGTAATCCCTACTGAGTCTTAGCCTCTTTCTTTCCCGCCCTCCTTCTCCTTTCCAGCTAGTGTGGCATCTGTCTGTCTGTCTGTCTGTCTGATACCTTTTCATAATAGTCTCCTGTCTCCGTACAGCTGAGGATGATGGTGCAGACAGTTAGAAAGAAGATAAGGAGAATGAAGGATGTGATGATTAAAAGAGAAAAGGGGAAAATGAAAGGGACAGCACAATAGTGGCAGAAAATAATCCTGGTATGTCTGTGACAGCAGGTGAAAGGGGAGATGGAGAGGTGGCACGGAGCAGGAGGATCAAATGAGAGAGAGAGACATGGAGAGAGAGGGAGGGAGAGAGAGAGAGAGAGAGAGAGCGAGAGAGAGAGAGAGAGAGAGAGAGAGAGAGAGAAGCAGAGAGATGGACTGGTGAGGACCTGAAAGAGACAGGAAATGGATTTATATTCACCACTCATTTTGCACTCCGTTTGACTTTTGGAAGGGAAGCAGATGTGCCTCCATGCTCACGGCAGCCTCTATAGCCGCACAGTGATTCACAGGCTTACAGATGAATATGGAACAAGCCCAGTTCGCCACATTAGCAGGCTCATTTCACACAGAGAGACAGACATTCAGTCAATCCATCACTTCTCCACTACTACTGAAAGACGGGGATAGGCAGGTGGTGGGTGAGGGGAGGGGAGGGGTAGAGAAACCGATTGAGAAACGTGAGAGAGAATGACAGAGTGAGGACAACAAGAGATGAGGAATAGGATGTCTGTGATGAGTTTGTTTTCTGATTCTCATATCACCCCTGGTTTTAAAAGTATGCTGGAAATAATATGAGTATCTGTATGGAAGAGTCTCTGGGATACATGGGTCATGCATTGTGAGCAGCAGGGCCAATGTTTGAATGTAACTAGAGGGAATGGCTGAGTTTTGAGCTTATCATTCATTCCTCCTACAAATGCAGGATTCCTCTTTCAGGGCTGCAAATATCTTGTTGCATGGAAACAAGAGCAAATAACTTCCACTGCCAGATACTACCTAGCAAGCTTTAGACAAATGGCAAAATACAAGAAGCAGCCAAGTTCAACATCAGTACAAAGTTTTCAAAAAAGTATACTACAATGGCTCAGCGAAAAGTCATATTGACAGCTGGGTAAACGGTTTCAAACTGATTTTCTAAGACAACATAGTGAAAAGATGTGAAAAACTGAAACTTTTATGTAGGCCTGATAACCATATTCTGTAATTTATACTGGTTGGCAGAGCATCACGTAAATAGCTATTTGGTACTGAAATGCTGACTAGGGCTGAACGATATATCGTTATCGTATCTATATCGAGATATAAACATTCAAGACATTAATAACGGAAAAGCAACGATATAAACAATATATTTCCGCCGCGCTCGCCCTGCTTGTACAGCTCGAGCAGTCTCCATAAACATTACTTTTAAGCTGGCCTTGAACGCACCACTACGGCCAGCCAACCACAAAGCTTATTTCATGCTTGCTGTTGATCGACAGCTGAAGCCAACCAATGACAAACATAGGAGGGTTGGAGTGAGGGAGACGTAGACTGAGACGCACACAGCCACACACACAGGACATTCACAGCGGGGAAATCGAAACGGAAGAAAAGAGACATGAGTGCGGAAGGTAATGCGGCCGGCGGTGGCAGTGCAGAATCTAATTTTGTGCCAAAACATAAATCATCCTCCATTATTTGGAGGTATTTTGGATTTAGAAAGGATGATGTTGACCAGAGCGAGGTGTTGTGCAAGTCGTGCTTGGCGAAAATTGCGACGAAGCAAGGGAACACAACCAACTTGATTATTATTTATTATTGAGTGACTTTATGTTAATGTTGATGACTGGCAGTGAGTTCTAATCAATAAAACTGCACTCCTTTGTTTTCTGATGTTTTTATTTTTCTGAAAAATGCTTGGTTTTCACCGAACCCGTAGTCATATCGTATCGTATCGATATCGAGATATCTGGCATGAATATCAAGATATGAAATTTTGTCCATATCGTTCAGCCTTAATGCTGACTAGTAATTTCAATGCAGACATGGTACTGTGGAGATTTTCTACCAGTTTGAAAGTCATTACAAGATCACCAAAACAATGGTTGTTAATGGAGGACATGTGTCAAATGTGGTTCGATCTTGGCAATACCCCAATCAATAAGGTCAGTATCAACAACAACAACACAGATCCAATTACAACTAGTGCAGCCCTATAGTAACAAGGCCCAACATTACCTTCACCTGTGTTTTAAAATGAAACCATTCCTAAATATTACTGAACATTGAAATCAGAGTCAGGCTGGCCATCGGGAGCACCAGGGTGGGTGGGTTGGTCGCTACAGTATGTGGGCCGCTTGAGCACTACGTGGGCCGCTCGAGCAGACCATTACAAAAACAAGAGCGAGTGTGTGCCGCTTGAGCAGCCAATTATACAAAAACAAGAGTGGGAGAGATGCGTTGGCGGCACCCTACCCCCCACTCCTCCAACTCCCAAGGCCAGTATGTGTAGAAAAGACCAGGACCAGGTTTTTTTTTTATGTTTTGTTTTTTGGCCCATCTGACCCTGCATTCAGTCAAGTAGAAATAGCTAAGATGTTGCAGCAGGAGACAGATGCAGAAGATTCCAGATGTTGCTTGCAGCATCAACACCCTGGAGCATTCAGCTAAAATGCAGATACACTGTAGCAGAAGGTGCAGAGAAGGAGATATGGCTGTATGATACTCAATGCAGCAAAACAATAGAGCTATCTAATGCATCACTAAGTGTGTAGTGTACACTTATTACAGTTACTACACAGATAGCTTATGCAGCAAATGCAGACAGAAAGCAATCCAAGCTGCCTGATGCAGCAGGATGCAATACATATGGACACACACACACACACACACAGAAAATACTCTATATGCACACACACATATCCACACACATGCACTCTTTTCTGTTACTGTCTGTCACCCTTTCACAAACAGACACATACACACCCGTAAACACATAGACAGCAAGTATATGCACCCTGATACACACAAACACACATACACACACGCACGCAGACACATTCTCATACAGCGCACACGCGCACACACACACACACACACACACACACACACACACACACACACGCTTCTATTGGAGTAGCAGCTTGCACCTGAAAAATAACTATACTGCTGACAAGCCAACATCAGCTGTCTCTGTGAGGAAAGAGGGGGGTGGGGGTTGGTAGAAAGAGTGAGAGAGAGATGGAGGAGAGTACACAGATGTAAGAGTGACAAGAAGGAAATGATGAAAAAAAAAGAAAGGAGGATGCAGACAGAAACCAACCATGTTCTATCAACAGAAATGTGTGACATTTCTTTATAGCACATTGGAGCACCACCTCTTTTTTTTCATAAATGTGTTTTTATGTAACATGATTTAATTTCAGTTATTGTGTTACCGTGAAAAATCCCATCAGGAAGCATGTTTAAACAGAAAAATTCAGCGGTTGCTTGCTCGACACACATGAATGAATTTGGCTCCCTGTTTTTGAAAAAATAGACCTTAATTTCACATTGCATTTAAATTCAGTGATTGTTTGTGCATTTGGCAGCACAAACCGTAGGAACAAAAAGCATGGTTTGAGGTGAAGCAAAAAACACTTAATTAGCAAAACTTTTAATTAAAAGTAATATTTTGACATGATGTGTCACTTATTAGAGCATGTAATAAAGTAAATTAGCCAGTAAATCTTAAAAAAATAACTGTTAAAACACACACATAGGGCCTGAGAACAGTGCAATATCACAGTTATGAAAAATTTACCTCCATGACAAATCTCTGTAATACCACTTTGTATTAAATTATTATTAGCTTTGTAATTTTAATATTATGACTGCAGGTAATGAACTCCAAATTGCCATGTGCATGAAATGTGCTCCAAAATTAAGTCTGCCTTGCCTAATCTTGCCATTAATGCTTTAAAGGATGAGTTCGTATTTTTTCAAGCTTGTCTCAAAACAATACTGACATTTTTATTTGTAGAATGAAGTTGCTGCTTCCCATAATGGCTTTAAAGACATCGCTTCCTAATTGTGATGACCCTTGCAGGAGTCTGGTGGGTGGAGTTAGGTGAACAGAAAGAATATTACTCTACATAAACTCATCCTAGTCAGCCCCCGGCATCCAACCTTTTGGGTTTTGTTATGTTTAGTTCCTCTTGATTTTAATTTCTCTTTTAGTTATGAAAAATAAACTTACTTTTAATTACAACTCATGTCTATTACAACCCATCCTTTGTCTAGCCTTAAGGTGGATTGCAACAAATTGGGGGCTCGTCCAGGATTGAATTTTAATTTTAGTAAGATGAAATTTAGCCTTTGTGGCATTTTTTTGCCTGGTGGGTTTTTGCTACCTCCTGCAATGATGGAGGTTTAGTTACTTTGCTTGTAGGCATTTGGTTTTTGGTAAGTCTTGACTTACGAATTTGCCTACTTTTACCTATTACCAACTTTATAAGACATGAGTGTTTCTTTTTGGGGTGAGAACAATTTTCTGGTGGAATTCAATGTAAGTGATGGAAGTCAAGATCTACATTGCTTGGTTTGAAAAGAAGAAAAAAAAATCACTTCATCTTATGATTCAGCCGTCTGTGTTTGTGGATAGTGGATATCTTCTAAAGTTACAGCCTGGTGTGAAATTTTTTTTAATCTCTGCACCTCAGCTCAGCTCAGAGAAATTCACAGCATATTATATATATACAAAAATCTTTTACTTTGGGCGATACTCTTATTATTTTGAGATTGCTGAAGCCTCATGGTTTCACCTGAACTTTAAAAAATACATTTTTGTACAAAATGAGGACAGAAGATTTGTCCCTCATTTCTTACACAGAAATCACATTCGGAAGGCACAATTATAATGATGAAAAACTGAATATACATGTGAGTATTTGAAAAAATGTGAACCTATCCTTCAAGTGATGGAGTGACCATTTTAAAGAAACAACATGTTATATAATATTATACACAACAATGAATAGCATGCAGTACACCCACCAGTTAACACCATGCTCTTACATAATCAGTTTGGTAAATTAGACACACTTGACACTATACATCATATTCAGCAATGATAGTGTTACTATACGGCAGTGATGCAGAGCCAAGTGACAGAATATGTCACCTCTTAACATGTCACTACTCTCCACCTCCAGCACACTCCTGGCTGTATGGCATACAGTATGTTATTGCTCAGAACTGTATATTACAACAGACACACAGCTGCAGTTACCAATCCCACAACATAATAATAGACATTAGTTCTTGCCTCACCATATGGCTCTGACTCAGAGCCAGGGGAGCTGTATGCTATATGCCAACTCTGACATGTAAGACAGCTAACATCAGTTGAACATTTGTTCATGTTTAACAAGGATGCAGTGTTAGCCCGGAGTGGAGGCAAGCTGGTGTTTATAATCCAGGACCACCTATAAAAGTCTGGCTTGAATGAAGAAGCCTCAACCCTCACTTTAAAAGGCAAATAAACTCCAATGTGCACAAACAAACACAGAGTACAATTACGTTTTAAATGCTCAAATATCATGTATGAACTGTATATAGAAATGGGAGGAACATTTTGCTGACCTCCAGTGACCTCCAGTGAATTAACTAGAGCAATCAATAGTAAATTGATCACTAATTATTTGGATTATTGATTTACCAGTTCAAGTCATTTTTTAAAGAAAACTTTTCTAAGTTCTCTGATTCTTGTCAAAATGAATAATTTTTAGTTTATTTAGTCTTCAGTGACAGTAAACTGATTATGTTTTGGTTATGGACTGGTGTTCAGGAGGAAACGACACATTTGAGGAAATGTTTTCATCATTTCTGACATTTTGTAAGACAAACTACTAATCTATTAATCGACAAAACAATCATCAGATAATCAATAATCAATATAATCATTATCTGCAGTCCTAGATTTATCTTCTCAAAATGCTGCAATGATGTAAAAGTGTACTCCAGGTTGTGTCAGTTGACCATGACATCACAGTTGGGTGTGGAGCAGACCAGTGTTTGAAGGTGGTATTATGTTAGGCTATAGTCATACCAGATAAGACGGAGCGGCACAACGCTGCAGGATTGAGCGGAGGTGTGTGAGAGCGTATTTGCGTTGTAGAATTGAACCACATTGAAACAATCAGAAAATAACGTTTTTAATGATCTCATTAAGTTGCCTTCTTCATAACCCCCGTTCCCACTCTTCATTCACTCTCTAGCTTGCTCGACCACATGCTCTCTCTCTTTTTCACTCGTCTTTTTTAAAATGAGTCGGGAAGCCGACAGCAAAGCCTAACTTTACTTTTAACATTATCAAACAAAGAGAACTGTCCTCCTCTCCTCCTAGAAACATCTTTGTCCTCCCTCACGGCAGGGTTTTACAGCTCTGATCAGTCTGATATCAGGCTGTGATTGGCTACCGCAGCGTGACATCTGGTTGCATTTCTCTAAAAGTTGACTCTGGATCAAGACTGTAGGACTGTAGTTTTCACTGCACCGCCTGATATTGTCTGAAAATGGCCTTACTCTTTAACTTGTCACTCTTCCAATTTCACTTGAAGAGTACTTGTGTTAACGGCCATAGATGTGTTTCAGCTGAATTAGACACTAAATCAACAACTACTGCAAAAGCACTTTAATGTCAGGTTTCTCCAAATAGTTCATGCAATATGATCCATTCATGCCGTGGCTGCATGATGTAGCTAAACAATGTGCAATAGTGCTAAAAATTTCACACATTTGCCTCATTATGTCTTTATTCTCAAAGCAATCATTATTTATTACAAAGTGGTTTGTAGGTGGTTTGCATTTTGCATCAGTGACTGAGCTCTGACTGACATGGTGCTGAGCAGTAATTAAGTAAACAGAATTTTCATTTTTGGTGTGAATTGTTCCATTATGTTGGCATTGCTGTGCCATAATCCTCTCAATTCCCTGATTAAAATGGCAACAGAAAAATCCCTACCCCATAAAAAATCACTGCTGCTCTGTGAAATCAAAGTCAGGACAGAAAAGCATTTTTCCCCCAAAAAAAGAATAATAAGTAAAACAGTTAATTGCTGTTCCCTTTGCTCTCCCTTTGGGTAACTCTGGGCAGGACACAACACATCAAGAGAACATCATTTTTAATTGTAAAGTGTAGAAAAGAAAGATACACCTGAAAATCTGATTTACAGGATTTTTCATTTGGCAGTGGCGGATGTGCAGGGTGATAATGGAGACCCAGGGGAGCTAAACTAAGCTAAGCTAAGCTAAACTAAGCTAAACTAAGCTAAGCTAGCAGACATGTCAACCAGAACAGACTGTAACTCTATCAGTAACTTCTCCTGACATATAAAGGCCTCGTCAGCCATGCCGAGCATCACAGCAAGTACTACCCACTAAAGACTTTTCTGTGTGCGGTGTGACGTGAGAGGAAGAGGCAGGGACAGAGAGGGAAGAGGGAGGGAAGAGATGGAAAAAGTGAAAACATGAAACTGAGAGAAAACAACAGTAAAGGGAAACAAATGGGAGAGAGGTTCGTGGGTTGAACTCAGACAAAGATAGGCGTTTCGCTCTCCTGCTCAGTTCTGCCTTAATGCTGATGTTTATTGGAACTGTCAGTCTGAAACCCTACTGCAGCACAATGACACACACACACACAAACACACACACACACAGACACACATGCAAAGGAACATCTTTAGCACTTACACACAACGCCGCCACATAAACACATGAATACTTCAAATGCATGAGTACAAGTTACACACACCTACCCTAATGTACACTGCTGTCACATATATACAAGTTTGCTCTCTCTCACACACAGACACACATATTTTATATATATAAATATACACAAAGGCACAGAAAGAAGACACAGACACACACTAGAGAAAACAGTTCATCCCATGCTAGGGTACTCAATAAAAACAAATGTCACTGGTCTAGAAAATAACAGTAAACACATTTGGCCGGCATGCAAACCAGGATGAAGGATGAGGAAGAGGCTTGTGTGTGTGTGTGTGTGTGTGTGTGTGTGTGTGTGTGTGTGTGTGTGTGTTTGTTTTTTCAGTTCCAGCTGAAGAAGTCAGTTCTGTCCCGTGGTATATATAGTATTTCAGTGTATAATGTGTGATAATAATCTGTGTTGGAGTTTGTTTTCAGTGTACAAGTGTAAGTTATAATTAGGATGTTCATTTACCTAATGGAATTAAATATCATCTAATTAAATAAGAAAATGGGAGGAATAAAACATCTTATTATCAGCATAAATTACAATTAATATTCACAGCTCCAGACCTGTTAGGTGTCAAAACAACATTGAGCATAATTTTTTTTCCCATCCTTTAACCATATTGCACCACTTTCACACATTTTTTTCATATTTTTTTTCATATTCATTTCATATTTCATATTTAATTCAAATGTTGATCAACATTATTAGAGTTTATTAGGGACAGAGATAAACAATTACTGTACTATCCCAAGGAATGATTTACTTTGCTGGACAGCCATTCATTTCTGCTCATGATGATCAGACTTATAATAAGGTAAGCTTTTTCTTGGTAGGATTAAAGTTGATATTATGGAGATATGAGGTTCACCAGACAGGGATGATTCAATGTTTGCAGCACTATCTTCAGTAATGAATCACAATGTTCAAACTGTTGTATTCTTTCAGCTCAGTCTTCGCTGCTGCAATGAGCCAATTATTAAAGTTCCATCTTATCTTATCTGATCTAATCTGATCTCACCTTTCAGGATTGCAGACGTGTTGCCAAGCACCAACTGCTGCCTCTCTCTCTTTCTTTCTCTCTCTCTCTCACACACACACACACACACACACACACACACACACACACACACAGAGAGCCATATGACATAAGGATTGCCTCCACACTCGCTAGCCTGTCACTTTATAAAGAACTCATTTCTTATGATATCTCAAAATGCTCTGTATAACTCCCCGTCCGTGAATCAGTCCATTATGCCCTGCTCATCTCTTGTGCAGAGTTGTGTTTGTTTGTGCAGATAGAAATCACAACAAATATATACCAGTTTTCATTTATCGATTCCCTACCCAAACACACAGTCATTTTACTTTTATTCAGTTCAGTTTAACGTGTTTCACTGGTATGGTTGCCAAAATGAACACCACTACAAAATCTTCATGAACAATTAATTAAAAAGTAACATTTAATCACTGCTAACCCTGTTACTGTTAGTCAGTGTATACTTCCCTGGTATTGTCATATACTCTCCCTGTCACTCTATCCCACAAAACTGTCACACACACACACAAACACACACACACCTGAGAAGAAGACTGGGGTGTTGTTTGACATTATATGCCATAGCTATGGGCAACACTACATGTGTGAAATGGCAAGGACCTTGGACAAGAGACCAGAAACAATAACCTATTATCACATGACCTAAATTCCTTCCTTAGGTCACATAATAACCATTCAACCAATTCCATGACAACTGAACAAAGTCCTGCTAATGAAGGCCACAAGATGTGAAAACAGTAGGGGTGAAACATGTGATGAGAAAGGTCATCATCAAAGGCCTTTACTTTTTCCAGGACTTCTTGTCCTGCAAATAATTGCTGAGAAGCAATGACATAAGTGAAGTGAACATTATAACTCTCTGACCAACTTAATTTTATTCATATCTTTATTTTCTTTCTTTTCCACCTGCAGTTCAAAGCGAAACAATTAACCAAATGTGTCTGGTGAAGACAACATGACTGACATGAAGTGTGAGAGACATGAGAACAGGCTGTTACAGTAAAAGATGTTATATTAGTCATGAGGGCACACTATGGCTTCATCGACTACCATACAGGATAAAATAGTCCATTAAAGCTGCAGTTGGTAACTTTGAGGAGAGAGGACTTACAGTAGCATCAAATTTGAAGAAGTACAACTTTCAGAACCCCCCCCCCCCCCCTCCGCTGTACTCCTGCCCTGCTTCCAAAGTCCCTCCCCCAGAGGAGGCTGACGTGCGCGCGACCACGTGCACGCGGTCGGTAATACATGAACTACACTCCACACAGCTAGATAAACGCTTTACAGTGACTTTCACATGGCTATACCTTACCTAGAAAGGGGGAGAGGCCTGTGAGGAGAAAGGGGGAGGGGCCTGTGTGCGTGAGCAGTGATTGACAGCTGTAAGACACTCCATCAGACACAATCCTGCCTCTGATTGGTTCTTTTTGTCCAGTCGCGGTGGATTCTGGCAATTTGCAGAAGGAGCAGTAGGCGGGGCTAAATGAGACTGTTTTTTTTTTTGGTTTTTTTTACAGATTACTAGTTTCATGTAATGCTGTCTTTACATAGTGACAGTCTTAGCAAATATAACAAAACGTTACTTTTATAAGACTTATCAACTGCAGCTTTAAGTCGGAAAAAAGTGTGGTGGTGCAGCGTCTTTTGGTATGTTACTATTTAATAACATATTGTTTGATTAATCGTTACCAAGGTCAATGTGACACAAAATCGTCAGAAAATATCACCCCGAATTAAAGGGATGTTGCTATGGAGCTGCAAAAGCCTCACAGGAAGGACATCAGGGCTGATTAAGTGTCTGACTTTGACGATGGAGACCCCTGTTTGCACCCTGACTCCTACAAGCGTTCAAAGATAGTTTTTTATAACCGTGGCAACAATCTTATCCAGGTGAGTAGTTAAGGTTAGTATCAGAAAACGACCATGTGGATCATTTTGAAAGATAATGACAACCTGTTTTGTTGTTTCTGTATGAGGACCTGTTGCTCTCACACACATGCACTGTGTAAACAAACACAAACCTCATTCTCACACACACACACACACACACACACACACACACACACACACACACACACACACACACACACACACACACACACACACACACACACACACACACACACACCGCAGCCTAAACTCTCTCTGTCACTTTATATTAGACAGAAAATCCTTCCTACCTGCTCTATTTTCTCTCTCGCTCTCTCTTCTCCATAACTTGCTTCCTTTCTCCTTAAAGAGAGGCTTGATGTGCAATCAGCACCATCTCCCATCCAATTTAATGTCTCCGCATGGGGCAACACCAACCTATCTGGTCAACTGCTCCCTACCATTAGCCGGTGATTTCCCTCCACAATATAAACCCCACGAGAACCCTCAAATGTATATGTAAATGATTCACTTCACTTTCCGACCAATGACATTCAGAAACACATGATATGTTGCATGGAAATTCAGTAAGAGACATTGTAGACACATAGCTCGAGGCGAAAAACACACACTACTGTTTGTGTACCTGACACACACAGACATAAAAAACACCCGTAGAAACATATTCAGACAAAACACACACGCGCTAACATTCATGAGCATGCAGGCCCCGTTTTCTAGCTTTGATCCCAACCGCTAGACGTCTGAACGTTGCATGAATAAACCAATAAACAGCGAAATAGAGGCGGGGGGGGGGGGGGGGGGGGGGGGGGATGAGTAGTAAAATTGATGAGTGAGGACAGGCGGTAGTAGAGCGAGCAAGACTAACTGTAGAGGAAAGAGAGAGAGAGAGAGAGAGAGAGAGAGAGAGAGAGAGAGAGAGAGAGAGAGAGAGAGAGAGAGAGAGAGAGAGAGAGATGTTGAGAAGAGTTCTGACATCACTCGTCTCCATCGGTTTTCAGAGGCGAGACAGCTGGACAGACTGCTTATGCAGCAATACCCTTCTGTGTCGGACTCTCTTCTCTCTTTCTCACCACAACACACACACACACACACACACAACACACACACACACACACACACACACACACACACACACACACACACACACACACACACACCGTCTGCTGTCTGCCCCACCACCACCGCTCCACAATCCATCCTCCTCCTCCTCCTCCTCTTCGTTGCTTATCCACACCTCGTCCACCTCTTTAAACGCCTCTTGCTTCCCTCCTCTCTATTCCCGGCTTGTCTTGTCTACTGTTTGCCTGTCTTCCTCGTCTCCTCCCCCCTCTCCTCCGTGTGCCCTCTCCTCTCTCTCTCTCTCGGTCTCCTCTTCTTCTACTATTTACTCTCTTGACCCCCCCCCCCCCCCCCCCCTTCACTCGATCTCGCCTCCCTGTCTCAGCATCTCGCTTCTTTCTTCTTCTTTTTTTTTTTTTACATCCCATATTCCCTCCTCCTCACCCCTCTCCTCTCTTGTGTTTTCTGTCTTGTTGACTGCCCTCCTAGGCTCCTACTCTGCTCCTCACCCACCACCCCACCCTACATCTCTCCTCACCCACCATCCCACCCTACATCTCTCTCTCTGCTTACTTCTCATCAGCAGTCGATGTCTCTCTGAAGGTAAAGGAGGATGAGGAGAAGCCCTGGTAAAATCCTCTCGCATGCAGAATGAGAACACATACACTCAAATCACTTTATTATGTGATGTATTTAAATAGCTTCAAACTCTCCTCTAAATTCTTTCTGAAGTTTGATTTGATCGTTTTCAAAATGAACGAGAAAAGATGGGCAGAAACATTTTTGTTGAACTTTAAGGGGGGGAAAAAAGTTCAATTCATGCACCACATCTTTTAAAACTTGGCCTATTGGTGAATTTAAGAACATTAATACATATTATCAGAGCGTCTTCAGTGTAGCAGACATAATACTGGAATATCATGTGCAGCCAGCTCTCACTAGTAGATTAACTTATCCAACAGGAATATTAAAAAAAAAAAGTTTTATGTGGTTTCTGTTTGATGTCAATTCAAAAAGTTTAAGAAACTAGAAAAAAAAATATCATTATGCACATCCATGGCTTATTTCTGGAACTAGAAAACTTCAGTTGTGGTACATACAACCAGGTGCTGTATTTCATTCATATCCAACACAAAATTGCAAGATATTGTATTTTTCTCACTTTTGAGATAAAGTGAGTCGACAGTTGTCATTAAAACTGCAATGATTGGTAGATTAATAGATTACAAACTTAATCTCCAACTATTTCACTAACTGATTAATAGTTTAAAGTCATTTTTTATGAAAAGACACAAAGTTCTCTAGTTCCAGCTAGTTCCAGTATCTTGAGTCCTCTATAGTAAACTGAGTGTCTTTGGGTTGTGGACTGTTGGTCAGGACAAAACAAGACATTTTAGGTGGCATTGTGGGGTTTGGGAGATGAGGTGCAGTTATCCAATGTCAGGGGTAGAAAGGGGGAAAGCTACATAGTTTAAAAAATAACATGTTCATTTTGCTTCAGATTCTCAACACTCTGGTCAGAAGAGCAGTGCTGCTAAATGCTAAATGGTTAAAGGGCTAAAAACACAATATCAACAATGTATTGCATGTATAGCCATTGTACCAAAATTATAGACAGTTATAGCCAACAGTATGTAATTCCTTTTTTAGTTTAAATATTAACAGTGAAGAAGAGAAACATTACATTTATCATTAAATAACTACTTCCTGTCTGCACAATACTTCAATTAACTTTTCTCTGTTTTTGTCTATAAAGCATCAAATGACCTTGCTGCATAGTCCTGTATGTGTTAGGCATGTTTGACACATATGAGCCACCAAAGTCCGCTCAATTCAGCTGACATTAGTATTGCTGGTTTTCAGAGGGTCAATTAACAATCCGGTGAAGCTGCCCTGAAGCTCCAGGGTGCTTGATTAGCTTTCCCAAGTGAAAATAGGATTGAAATAGGCCATGTGTGCTTGTTGTGACAAAGCACATTGAGTTTTCCCTCAGTGTATAAAATGTGCAGGAAAATAAAGTTTGTTTTTTTTCCAGTTGGACAGCTACAGAGCACAGAGGTCACAACTCTGACCTTCAAATTGGGAATTTCCAGCTTCTGTCACAGAATGGAAAACAGCGACGGTTCAACATAATGTTTGCTGAAGTAAACTCATGAAACACAGCAGGGAATTACACTGTGCTGCAGACTTTCTCTGCAAGTTTAACAATGAGTCAATCACACCAAAACTTTTTTTTCTTTTTCTGTTGTTTTTTTTTTTTTTTTTTTTTTTTGCATTCCTTCAAAGCTGCCTGGTATATTTTTAGAAAATATGAAACTTTTAAAGATGTTGAAAAAGTTTGAGAGAGATGTTTTGGGTGAGGCGTTTTGGGAGAACACTAAAAGGAAGACAGTTGCAGTACTCGTGTTAGGTATTGCTTACCTTCTCCTCCCACCTGCTTAAAATACAAAGCATATTTAAGGTTCACTACAAGTTCACTTTGCCTTTGTGTATCTGCATGTGAGTGGGTATTTCTTCTTTTTACATAGAGGCAGATATCTGACTAAGTGTACAAACCATGAAGCAAAAGAAGCCATAAAGTGAGATCCATCCATAATTTGAATAAGACCTATAAACAATTGCTTGCATAGATGTAAAACACATTATAGAGCTCTTTGTATGCATGCTGTATCCTCCAAGACATTATATGTGAGGTTAGAATAAGCTGTTAATACTCACATAATATGATTTCAGCCAATTTTCCTTTCTGTATTTAGTACTTAGTCCAACTTCACCAAGGATTTAACAGTTTTGCATTTCATATATTTGTTGTCGTCCTTGGAAACGTCCAAATGATCCCGATCCTGATCCAGTGGTTTTGTACACTCAGCTAAATCTTGCTGCCTTTAAAGCTTCTGACGTTTTCCTCTGAAGATTTGGACCCTGTCAGATCTCAGGGCAGGAGATGACCTTGGGTTTGTCATTGAGAAGTGCTGACAAAGTCGGGATGCTACGATGGATCGGGGCTGCTGCTGCAATCTTAAGACTAATCTCTCAAACAAAAAGAACAAAACAGTGTGAATTTTTTAAACAAATTCCTAAAGGAGATCTATGTTTGGGTTCAAGCAGCCATTAGGAATTTTAGGAAGTAATTAGCATGATGTTGTAATGGAGCCATAAAGTCAGCAGAGGGAGGAGATTGGACATCAGACTTTTTCACAGAACACCATCGTTCCCTTCCTGTTTTATCATGTATCTCTCACGATTGTCATCTTTTGTCTCTTTCAGTGTAAAGGGGCCTTAAAGGAAAATTCCACTTTATTTGAAACTGATGTATTTCCCATAAATGTGGCAGTTGTGGCTCTTTGTGTCAGCTGCTCTCTGCAGCTCCGTTATTGAGATTTCTGGTGATTCACATTGAGATTTGGGGCGATCGTGGCCACCCTTTAACCCTAACCAAGTTGATCTAGGGCATAAACCTTTCATCTCGCTGATACGTGCATCACATCAGCAACAACATATTTTTTTGTCTAATGTGGAGGTCTTGTAGGAAACCTTGTATCTCCAACAGTTAAAATGAGGACTGTCTTTGCATCAGTGTTGTTTTGCATTGTGTAATTTAGCTCCAGGGTCAAAGAGCTTCTTATGACCTGTGTGATTGCCTTTGTGAGCTAGAGCAGGTTTATTTAAATGATATATGGTTGATTACAGTAATAGTAGTAGCGGTTATAACAAAATATGTATTATTGTAACAAAAATACTGCAGCTGGTGATAAAATCCATCCTCTCTACAGCTCTGCGGCTACGTTTGCTCTCCTACATGTTAAACCTCATACAGACTGTCTTCATGTAAATCGATTCAGACATGCCAATCTTTTACCTCGTGTCACTGACTCGTGCTGTATCGCGCTATATATGTGAAGTTATGCTGACATAAGAAGAGGATGCATTACCTTTGCGCTATGCATTGTCTAACTCTATTATGTAAATCGCCTGCTCTTCCTCCTGGACATGAGCGTGTGTGTGTGAGTGTGTGTGTGTGTGTGTGTGTGTGTGTGTGTGTGTGTGTGTGTGTGTGTGTACATGGCTTCAGGCCCAGCTGTTATATTCTTATTTACATTTCATCTTGTCATTTTGGATTTGTCATAAATCTACCTGCAGATTTTTTTTTCCTTTTGTGCTGCTGTGCATGCAAGCGTGTATATGTGTGTGTGTGTGTGTGTGTGTGTGTGTGTGTGGTTGTGTGTGTGTAATTTTAGCTGCACGCAAGGACATTCAGAGCGATTACGGGACACAAAGGACACCAACAATGCCTGAAAGTACTGATGGCTCCCATTAGAGACATGTATACCATATGCCAAGCTACAGTACCTGCTTAACCACTCCTATAGCTGATTAACAACTCTTCTTCTCCTCCTCTTTTTATTGTCTTGCTTAATTTGTTGTTATTCTTATTGTTGTGTTTTTCTTTTACAAGCACACAAACAGCTCCCAGCTCAGGTAAGACGGCTATTGTTCTCTCTCTCTGTCTTTCTCCGTGTCTGTTTTTCTGTCACTCTTCTCTTTCACCATCTCACTTTCTCTTTCCCTTCAACCGCAGTGCGAAGACGTAGACGCAGCTGCAGGAATTTTTAATGAAGGCAGCTTTGGATAATACGGCCTCACCCAGGGGACTGCTTGTTTGGAAATAATTATCTCTTACAGCTGGCAGAGAGAGAGAGAAGAGTAAAAGAAGTAGAAAGAGAAGGAGAAAGAGAAGGAGATGTGCGGCGCAGGAATTGCGAAAGGGAAAGAAAAAAAAACACAAAGAGGCGACGAAAGGTATCTTCATGTGACCGTAGGCGCTCCGCCTGCGCTGAGACAGATGAGAGAGGAAACGCGATTAAGAGAGTTACTACTCTGCTCCACTCACTTAAATGGACTAGTATGGTTATTATTATCAGTATTTAAGGCGAGCAACTTATTTCACTTGCTTTTTTGTCTCTCTTACAAAACAGGAATCCATACTGTAGATCTAAAAGCTTTAACGCAGGTGGAGCATGTCTACATTCAGCTGCATCTGAGCACAAAAAGATAAGTTGATGAACAAAAACAATCAGAATGAGGATTTGGGATTAAGTCAAAAAAACAGTACAGTTGGACATTGAGCTGAATGGGCTTTATCTTTGTTTGGCCTCTCTGTGTGGTTGGTTATTTTATCTAACCTTTCTGACTTCAGTGTGTGTGTGTGTGTGTGTGTGTGTGTGTGTGTGTGTATGTGTGTGTGTGTGTCGGTGATAGCACGCAACATTTGCTTTATCTATTTGTGGGTTGCCAATAACGAATACGGCCCCAGCAAGCTGCATCAATCCCCTGCTGCTGCTGCTGTTTCCCTAAATCATGCACACACACACACACACACACATATATACACACATATATACACACATATATACACACACTCAAATGTAAATGCACGCAGGCACACACTGATGCAATCATATGCCAATACCCCGACTTGTACCACCCTTCCGTCTTTACATTTTATTTCTTTCACCCCCCCCCCCTTTGCCTCTCTTGGTTTTTTTTTTCTCTTTCATCCGTTTCTTCCATCATCTCTCATCTTTTCCAGCTGCCTCATAATGCTGACAAAGCCAATAAAGAGCCTTCAGGTGAGATGGGTCAATGCTACGGTTTCATCTCGAGACAAAGGCGCCTTCAAGTGCAGAGCAGAGCAGAGCAGAGCGGAGAGGAGAGAGGTCAGAGAGGAAGGAAGGTAAAAAGGCAGCGAGGCGAGCAGAAGAGGGGAGAAAAAAAAAGACGGGATGAAGGGGAGGAGAGGATAACGAGAAGATTGAAGGAGAGTGTGAGTGATAACAAGCGATAAAGCCAAGGACGAGAGGGAGAGCTGGCAAAATGGCAGGACAACAGGAGCAGGTGGATAAAGACGTTATTATGATAAACCAACAGCATGTGTACACTAAGCTCGTTCTCCCTCTCCCTCTCTCTCTCTCTCTCTCTCTCTCTCTCTCTCTCTCTCTCTCTCTGCACATCATTTCTTTTCTGTGACCAGCCGCTAATTTATGACATGATAGCTCCAGCCGTGTGCCTGAGAGGCACAAATAAATCTACCTCATCACTGTTAAACACAAGGGCACGTCAAGGATACCGCTTACCATACACTGTAAAAAATGGCCACCTCAACAAGTCATCTTGTGTTAAATCTTATCTTATAAAATAAAATAAAATTTAAAAAAAGGAAATTTGCTCTAACTATAATGAAAATGACACCTAGTTAAAAAAAAATAAATAAATCGTGAAAATATCCTTCAACATTTTGCCAGATTTTTATCGTTCCCAGAAAAATAAATACACAAAACTTGGCTACTGAGTATAAATAATTTAATTGTGCAGTACCGCTGCATGGAATAGAGAGATATTAGTTAGATAGTGCACCTATTTAATTTTGTCACTTTTCCAGTCAGAACATCTGCCTGTTTTCAGACTTTATGAATGGCTGCCCACATATCTGATTTGTTCAGTCTGGTGTTTTGCTCATTACCAGTTATCTCCCCCATTTAGAGAAACAATCAGCCAATCAGATTTTAGTGGGCAGTGCAAAGAATGGTGATGTAATCTTTCTACGATATTAGCAAGCTACATGACTATAAAATATAGTGACAGGAAAAATGGCATGATGAGATCAACTGAGAATGATGTCACTCACTGCTGATAGATTACAGAAAAAACAAAGCAGGAAAGGCGTGAATGTGAACACAATGTCAGACTGAATGAAGAGAGATGAAAAGGTTTCAGTCTAATCATCTGGATACTAAGAATATACATAATCAAAACTGCTTCAAATTATGATTTATATGGAATCAGGACACAGGTAATGATTTCCACATAGAGCCTTATTCTTTGGTATATACATGCTTTTTTTCTTGACATAACATATTTATTGATTAATCATTGGCCTGTGGTCACCAGTGCACAATATGCAGCTGTGAAGATAAGATGGAGAATGAGATTGACAGGAAGACTGCACCACATCTATTAAGTAACCAATAAACCAATTTTGGTGGCCTAAACTAAGGAAGTAAGGTTGTAAAAAAAAAAAACGGAATCTTTCTTTAACTGAATTGAATCCACCTGATGTGGAAAAACACATGAAAGCCAAGAGTAAGCTGTAAATATATACGATAAATAATTACAGTCAGCATAGGGTTTTTTTTGTTTTTTTTTTTAAAAAGGAGAGAGAAGAGAGGCTCTTTGACAGACAGGAGCACATAGACGCCAAGGTTACTCAGTCATAGAAAAGGAGTGAGATCAGACCAAGCAGAGAAAACAAAGTGGATTATGGGAACAAGAAAGATCAGTTGGTGTGATAAGCTTATTGTCCTCCCCTTCAGCGCACAGCACCCTGCGCCACAGCAGGAAGCTAACAAAGGCAAGCCAGGGGCGCTACATTCAAACACACCGCATCATATCACAAGGCATTATTGATTCATCTACATACACACACATACACACAGAGGCATCACACAAATATGCAATCATGCAGCATAAGTGCACACACACACAAAGTCATTTATATTCGATCTTGTATGTTGCAGAAACGTGGAGCAGTGACACCGCAGGCATCAATAAGACTATGAAAAAAGCTTCCCACTATATAGGCTCAGTGTGGTTTTCAACACCATCATGATCGTTAAAGGGACCCACAATCTCAAGAGTACCCCTATATGATCCACCATCCCCTCTGTTTTCCCATGATGCCACTGTAACTCTTGCCAACGGCTTGTCTATATGTTCTCGTCACCGCACATAATCCAAGCATGTGCGCGTAATTAAAATTGCACATTAATCACTCACGTACTACACAGACACACACACACACACACACAGACACACCCACACACACACACACACACACAAGTCCACACGCCATTCGTCTCTTTATTCTATCGCCCTTCTCACATTCTCACTACTTTCTCTGTCAAATGTTGCCTTAATTGAGCCTCCATCCCTCCCTCACCCCACCCCTCTCCCTCCCTCCCATCCACCCATAATGAAAAAAAACAGTGCTGCCACGTAAACGAACGTGTATTACACTCTAAACAATCAACTAGGTTTCGGAAGGGGGAGAAAAAAGCTCCCGAGGGGCACACCTCATCCCATCTAATGCAATTTCTTAGATGTTCAAGCGATAAATAAATAAATAAACTCCTCTCTGTATGTGCTGTAATTAATTTAGGACAGTGAAAATGAAATTAAGGCTGCATCGTGGGAGACACAGAGGGGATGCACTTTACATTGAGATGATGGAGAGAGGAAAAAAAAAAAAAAAAGACGAGAGGTTTTCGGGTGGAGTTCTAGTGTGTATGAACGTGTGATGATGCGTGGTATCGGGATAAGTGTGAGAGGGTGAATATATAATTAACGGCTCTGGGGAATAGCTTCAGTGGTTGGTTGTGATTGGCTGAGTCACTCAAAGCAATTATTACTAATGCTTTACAATCAGACAACAACTATAATTCTAAGGAGAGAAATAACTGACTTTAAAATGTAACATTGGTTTGTAATGAAATTTAACATTTGTACTTTTTATTGTTGATCCAGGTGCAATGAGTCACATAAGAGCACTTCTGAATGGTAAAATGATTCCTGGACTCTTTGTAGCATCCTTTAAAAGAAAGTAATGGTTCATAAGTTGTTGGTGTTTTGGCAGCTTTCACCTCACAATCATTTGAAGATTGCTTTTTTCTATTTCTTCTCAAACTTCACTTTCTCAACGACTGCCTGCGGAAATAACATCGTGTTCCAACATCAAGTTTCTTTATTCACATGTCTGTTTTTGTTAAAGATGTCTTCATTGTGTGAGTGCACAGCCACAATTATTAAAAAAAAAGGAAAGAATTTTAAAAAGTAGATGAAGAAGTAATGGGCACAAAGACATGGAGCCAGACTACACAATTTATGAAGCAGTCTGCTCTGAAATACAAATTCAGTCATCTCCACACAACCACTAATGTACGTTAAACTTTGTTTGAACTTTTGTCATTGTTAAAAACTGATCCCATACCAGAGTTTGATTAATAAACTGTGTGCCTCACCATATGGAGGAGACTGAATCATTAATGTATTCGTGAGGCTTGACTTTAACTTTGCTTCCTTAACTTTGTCAAACTAATTGTATTGTTAGCAATACCCGATCCAACTATTTCAGTCATAGCAACATTTGATATCAGTATTGGTGCATCTCTAAATATAACTTTCTCCACATGTTTCTGATTAATCTATATCTCATATTCTCATACTACGATCACCTTTGCAAGACACCCACTGTCTCATAAACTATGACCTCATGTTATCCTCAGGTCAATTTTGACCAGGTGTTAACTCAAAAATTATATATAATGTAATTTAAATTTATTTAATTTCCAAAAATATGTGTAAAACCTGTGGACAAGTTGGAATGAATTTGACTTAAAAAAAAGTCTAATTCAGAATTGGATGATAATTGATACTTTATGCTTTCTAAATAGTCAAAGCAGACCGGGTCAATTTTGACCTGTGATGACAAAAGTTGAATGGTTGACATCATGAGGGTTAAAGCATACATCTATGGTGGTTTCTTGCCTTTTTTCTTACTTCTTAGATATGTTACAGAAGAAGTGTTAGTGAAGAGGAACCTGCCAAGTGTATGAAAGCAGTAATGTTGGTTGTCATGTTGTGGTAGTATCAGTGATTTAATTTTTCACTCACATTTTCATTCCATCTGCCATAAGACTCACGAATCTGGACAGTGGCAGTAATCGGAAATGAAATATACTGTAACTGTATTCCAACTGTGCAATGGATCCTTGGATGCCTATTCTTTTATTCTTTTATATTTTATTTATTTATTTATTTCATCACTACTGGTGCCACCCCCATGTACTGATGTGCTGACATAACATATTCCTGTCCTTGTCTGCTGTCTGATGTCTTGCAGTTATTGTTTGTTTTAAAAAAAATGTATGCTGGAACTGTTTAAACTGAATTGCTCCTTGTGGACTAATAAAATTGTTTGAATTGAATTTGAATTGAATTAAAGCATACATCTATGGTGGTTTCTTGCCTTTTTTCTAACTTCTTAGATATGTTACAGAAGAAGTGTTAGTGAAGATGAACCTGCCAAGTGTATGAAAGCATTAATGTTGCTTGTCATGTTGTGGTAGTATCTGTGATTTAATTTTTCACTCACATTTTCATTTCCCGAGACGTTCACAGCTGGCAGCCGTAGAGCTGGCGCTAAGCTAATTTCTCCTTGCTTATTAGAATGCTTCCTTACTTTAATAAAAGCAATGAGCTCCGAGGCCATGTTTTACAGTGTCGTGGCTTAGCACTTAATTTTCCACGTGATGTTTCCTTGCCTTTCATACAAGAGTGCGTATCAGCGTCAGCATCATGCAGAGAGCCCTCGACGATGATTTTCCATTTGATTTACCGCAGCTGATTGATGGTGTTGCCCCAAACTGGAAGAAAATGAAAAATGTGTTTTAGGTTTTTTTTTTTGGTTTCTTTGTCACCCGACCATCAGGGGGAGAGACAAACTCATCCACAGACGCCGACAAACACGCTACCATCTCTTTGTAATGTCATACAAGTGCTCACTCACTAGAATATACACACACACAAAATCTGTCTTCCTCTTTCTATCAAACACACACCTACATATGTTGCTGCTGTCTTAACGGATGGAGTGAGAGGAGGGCCTCATTTGCCAAAATGTCGGTGCCGGACCGATTGCGGCGAGGGTGATGAATGGCTGATCAAGGCTCGGCTGGGGTGCAGAGGAAACAATTAGTGCCATGTTGATCTCTCCTCTTCTCCTCCGCCCTCCATCCATCCCTCATCCCCCCCTGTTCTCTCTCTCTGATTCCCTCTAGTGTTCTCCCAGTCAATCATCTTCCCTCTCCCTTCTCACCCCATCAGCTGGACCAGCTCAGTGTTTGTCTGTCTCCTTCTCTCTCCCTCTCTCTCTTTCTTTCTCTACCTCTCTCTCTCTATGAATTTGCACCTTATCGCCATTAGTATTAATATGCATCTTGAGGGAGGAGAGGGAACAGGCATAAATGAATAAAGATGGAAATAGGGAACAGGCAGATGAGGGTTGGCGGGAGGACAATGAAGTGTCTCGTCCCCGTGATGCCGGCATCATTAATGTTAGCGAGAGAGAGAGCGAGAGAGCGAGAGAGAGAGAGAGAGAGAGAGAGAGAGAGAGAGAGAGAGAGAGAGAGAGAGAGAGAGAGAGAACGGGTGAAAAATAAATGATTTAGAAATAAAGCACAGATGAGCAGGTGAGATTGTTCTGGAAGGAAGGGAAAGGGCATGTTTCAGAAGTTGTGATGCATGTACAAGGGTGTAATTCCCACTGTGCTGGGGTATCAGGTGGAGTTGGGGGGGTACTTTTTTGCTGATTTTGAAAACTTCTCTTTAACGATTACCTTGCACTGCCCAACTGCTAAAAAATCTAGGTTAGAAATGAGTGGAGCTGCTAAAAACGTTGATCCGAGTCACCTTCATTAATTACTTTGTGCTTTAGTTTTGCCTCTCATGCAACATCGAGGTTGTCCTAGCTTATTGCTGGAAGGTGTTAGAGTCCTTATGCATGTTTTCATATTTAGAAAATGAGTCATTTTATTTACAGTTAATATTCTGCTCAACAAGCCCATGAATAGAGCAATAAGTTGACCCAAATGCATCAAACTGAGACAGAGAAGGAGTTCAAGAAGGTAAGGTGGGTGGGTTGGAGAGGAAGAAGAGCACCGGGGGGGCTGGAGGCAGGCTGAGCAGAGCAGAGCAGAGCGGAGCAGCAGGGAGTGAGTGAACCTGTGGCTGAGCAAGCAGGCAGGAGTGCTTGAGGTGGCGGTGGCAAGTGGGCAGGCATGCAGGCAGGTGCTTGGAGGGAAGCAGAGCAATAAGCAGGTAAGAAGGAGGGCTGGGTAGCGAGCGTGGCTATAAGGGAGAGTCTTGGCAGGCAGGCAAGCGGACGACTGTTGAACGGAGCGAGCCGGCTGGCAAACGAGGAGGAGTTCTGGCGCTCAGGGAGACACATTTTTAGAAGAGTGGGAAAAAATACTTTGCACTGGAAAGTTGGCCTCAGCATCTAATTACCACTACGCATAACAGAACAATCTGGCGAAAGCTGGAAGGGGAGCCGGGGTAGATATAATATCAAATTGATGAGGTAATGATGAGCAGGTGTGCCAGTTACAGGTTGGAGTGGGAGCAAGAGAAGAGGGGAGGGCAGCCGTGCAGACAAGAAAACACGAGAACACACAGAGAGACAGGCAGGAAAAGAAACAGAAACTAGGAGAAAACAATACTATTTTATTAAAGATGAAAAACAACACCATCTATCATAAAAGTAGGTCTCTAACACAGAAACTAGTTAAAATGTCCAAATAGTTGCTCAAATGTAACTATCTTCTGGTTTCTTTAGTTCTCAATGATAGTAAACTTACTATCTTTATAGTTATAGGCTGTTATGGACAAAACAAGACATTTGGGAATGTTGCCTTGGGCTTTGGGTCACAGTAATCAATATTTTTAATCATTTTCTGACATTTTTTCTCTTTTGTTTTTTACTCTAACTTTTAATAAACCTTTTCTCTTATTCTCTCTTATGTTATTATTTTTATCTATTTAATTATTTATTTACACTTATTTGATTTAAATCTTTACACATTTTATCATTTTTATTTTGGTTTTGGACTTACATTGGTCTCCAGTTTTGTCTTTAAATGGTTCTTTGTTTTATTCCTTTTTTTTAATTTATAAAATATAGATTATTTTTGTTATTTTTCACTCTTTTTTTAAATTTTGTCATTTGTTTTGTCTCATTATCAGCTTGTCAATCAGATAACTGTGAAGCACTTTGAACTACATTAGTCTGTATGAAAGGTGCTATAGAAATAAAGTTTGATTGATTGATTGATTGATTTTATGAACTGAAAAAATACTGAAAAATAATCATTAGCAGCAGCACTACTTTACAGTTAATGTTCTGCTCAAAACAAACTAGATTTATACTGTTACTATTTCAGTAAAGATGAAGACACGTCATCATCTGTCACAAAGTATCAGCTCTGTGGCGCTCGCTGGTAGCCTACTGGTTAAGACGCATGTCACATAACCGAAACGTCTGCGGTTCGATTACGGCAGCGGACCCTCGACGCGTGTCATGTCTTGTCTCTCTCGCTCCTCGTTTCCTGTCATCTCTCAACTGTCACTGTCCAGTCAAGACATAAAACGCCCAAATACATAAAAGGAGGAAATGGAAAGAATCAGGCCTCCCATGGAAACTGGTTGTTCTAGTATAGTGCATCAAAATCATGACAACTAATTTAATCATAGTGTGTTGGTGTAAGTGTGTGTGCGTGTGCGTATGTGTGTGTGTGTGCGTGTGCGTGTGTGTGTGTGTGTGATGGAGCTCCCGTACTCTGCCCAGGACACACTGCATAAAGTATGTGTGTCCCACAACGAGGTCAGGTTGATGAATGGCCAATCCTCCCTAGAGTACCAAGCAGGACCAATCTGTTTATGTCACCTACTCAGCGGACAGCAATAAGTGTGTGGTGTGTGTGTGTGTGTGTGTGTGTGTATGTGTGTGTATTTGTGTGTACAGTAAACATTTGAACAGTTAGCGGGTGCAGTTGTGTGCAAACATGCATATATTCACCTTGTATTTATCTCTTCACACATGCATGCATTCCAAGTGTTTGTGAATGCTTAATTTATTTTTTATTTATGTGTGTGTGTGTGTGTGTGTGTGTGTGTGTGTGTGTGTGTGTGTGTGTGTGTGTGTGTGTGTGTGTGTGTATGTGTGTGTGTGTGTAACCTGTGGACAACAGTCACAGCAGGTGTCAGAGGATCCTGCTTTGTAGTTACAGAGCACAGGCAGATAAATCGTTGGTACTGAGTCACTGATCATCACTACAAATAGGTCATGACATAAACAGGCTAAAGGGAGGGCTAGAAGCAGTGGAGACCGCCCCATAACTGGAAATTTAAAAGTCTGATCTCAGCGGGTAGGAAATCAGTGGCCATTCAAGTCCATGTGTGCTCTCCTGAAAAATCTCCTTTCAGGCAAAAAAAAGGGGAAACTGTGCCAATTCATGCTAAATCCTGCTAATCTGTGACTCATATTCACATCAGTGTCTAAACAAATCACCATAACCATGTTGTTGGTATATTTATGCTCATAATAAACAACGTGTGTTCATTCATCACCATTTATGTGCTGCTGAAGTGTCTTTGAGGTGAAATACTGATTCACTGTGAAATGTTCTAAATGAGATCTTCCATAACAGTCCAGATTAGTTTGACCTCTGCGTCTCTTTTTTTTCCCCGGCACTGTTTCAGTATCAGATTTCTGGTTTTTCATGCTTCACGCTACTTCTGTTCTCTTCAGTGAAATATTTTTAGCAACACAGTAATTAAACCTGCAGTGCGGAACTTTCACATGTGAATGAACGTCCATTACATTCAAGCCCTTGCCAAATGAGTTCACACAAGGGTGATTAAGCCTATCACACATCCAGTTTTTAATCTGGTGCCTGGTTTGGCCAGATGAATGCGGAGCCAGCTAACTTCCCCATTAGCTCTCTGCTAACTTTAATGGTGATCAAATATTTTAATCATGTGGCTCGTTCTAGACTTGCCAAATGTTTTCGGACCAAATGGGTCAAATTCTGATTTTTGTCATTTTGCAGGGACCCTAGTCACTCTACAGCAGAGCCTTTGAAGTAAGCAAGCATGTGTTTCTGTAATTACTCTCATTGCCAGAAGGGGGAGACAAAAATCCTGCACTGCACCTTTAAAGAGTATCAAATTATTATAAAGAAAAACACACTAAATTGACAGTTTATTAGATCTAACTTGAGGCTTAATGCTACAGTTTCTCCCAGTGAGCTATAAAAAAATCCAACTACTGCAACTACAGCCCCCAAAATGACCATAAAGTTAAATCAGCGCCTCTCTAAAACAGTTTCTATGAAAACACATTATAACCCTCACAGGGCTGTTGTGTTAAATTGGACTAGTTATGGCTAAGTGTGCCTAAAAAAAAGTTTAAACCACATGTGATTTTCATTCTCAGACACTATCCATTTTGGAGAGTTGAGTATGTCACTGTATTATTTGATTCAGTCTTTAACAGAAATTGATATATCCTTAAATATACAGCAGAATTTTACTTTTACAGTGCACTATTGACCTGAGGTGACTTTTTCACTTTAGTCTGGAAAGAAAGGAAACAGATACCTTTGGATACCTGTGGGAAGCAGATGCAGTGGTTTTAAAGCTTATTACCATAAGCTCTATAATCTTTTTTAAATGTTTAATATGACATGGAAGACAAAAATAGAAGTAGGTTGAGGGAGAGACAGATGGAGAGAGAGAGACAGAGAGAGAGAGAACGGCCATAATGAGAATCATGCCCTAATTCATTTCACTCAGGTAGTTAATTCAAAGCAATTCACCACACTCACACACTTATCTGAAGTGCTTTAGAAGAAAAGGGTAGATATAAAATCTCATTCCACTGACAAAATGAAAACCGAGGGAGCAGAGACACAAAAGACAAAAAGACAAAAAGACAGTAAGCGAGAAGTAAAAAAAAAAAAAAAAAAAAAAAACAATGTTGCTGCAGACTTTAATTTCAACACTTTGGTCCACTAATTATACAAATGACCTTTCTCACAGTGTCACAGTCTTAACCCTTTTTGTTTTAAATTGCAGCACAGCAAATGAGGGTCTGTCAGTCATACAGAAATATAAATTTATGCATGAACATGGATGGCTCTACAGTCATCTCTGCCACTGTCTGACACCGGAGCTTTATCTGTGCCATCTTTTGAGTGTATGTTTCTACACAGCAAATGAGAGCTTGTAACAATTAGCTAGACTAAAAATAAATCATAGGCATGTTTTATCAGCTCCCAATGGCACTGAAGCTCAATTTGGTGAACTTGAGCTACAGGACGAGACCAAATATAAATGACTTTGCTGAAGAAACTGTTTACGGTGGCGCAATGTCACAGCAATGGCGTAACAACCTCCCAGATGTTCACAATGGCCGTGCATGCCAGGTTAGGCATTTTTTGTAAGGCATTTTAGTCAATTTCTATATTTTATGTTGTCAAATGTATATTATATGCTCACAAAAATGTGTTTTAACAACTTTCAGGTGGTAAATATTGTTCTTAAAACAGAGGTGCATGCTTGTAGCATAATTTGGCTCACTTGTTTTGCTCTCTTCTCTTTTGTTCTCTCCTCATTTTGTTCAGTTTTAAATATGTTTTTTGCTTCAGGCTTGTTTGTTTGGTTATTTTTAATCTACAGCTGTTCAAAACTGTCTAAAATTATCTTTATATATCTAAACAAGGGAAAAGGGTACCTCTTGTAATTAGGTGTATGTTGTTTTAAATTTTGACTATATTTTTCAACTGTTAATGGCATTTTATCCCTGAGGTCAATCAGTTCCTGACATTGTTACTTTATGCACATACTGAGAAAAGCAACACATCACACCACATCAAATTCTCAACAATACCTGAAAGAAATCTCACCAGCATGGAAAAAGGCACATTTTTACGTACATTTCAAGCAGATTAGGGCTTAAACTCGTCAAATGTAAAAAATAAAAAAAACACAGAATTCTAGCTTTTAAAACAGAGGGAGTTAGGTGTTCATTTGTGAAAGAGCCACAAAAGTGGTTGTAAAAAAGCTCTCGGGACTTGTGCTGCCATTATGGTGAGTCCTGAGGCAATGTAGAGAGGGCCAGAGAGGCTTCAATGAGGTCTTGTCAGGGTAATGTGTAATGCGTGTGCGCGTGTGTGCGTGCGATTCAGCCAGTGAATGAGTGACTGAATTTCCGAAAGAGAATCAGAGAGATAGATACACAGCAGGGAGAAGAGATATCTCTGGGTAATCTCCATTTGAGTGCCAATGGAGGTCCCAAATGTTTCAGCTTTGTTCTAACTGAGTCTACACATCTGTCTCATCTCACATCCCATACCGTTCATGTGTAGCCGAAACGCATATGTTTCCAACTGACCGTGAATCTATATGTGTGTGTGTGGGCGTCTCTGTGTGTGTGTTTGTGTCTGATCCAGTCTTTCTTTGTGTGTGGGTGTGTGTCATGCACACGTCCAGTTTGGGCGCTCGGAGGGTTGCTGACAGTGACAGAAAAGCAGGACAGTGGGTAATGGAGTTTGTACCAGTTGAGAGTGCATCACACTGACAGATGCTAGTCCCCTCGGACACCATGGGGGAGGAAGCGCTCATTCACTCTCATTACCACCTCGTGGGAGGGCCTGGAGTACCATTACACACACACACACACACACACACACACACACACATACACACACACACACAGATAGAGACAGTGATATGTTACACACACACACACACACACACACACACGCACACACACATACGGTCATGGTCGGGCAGAAAGAGGCACACAAACTCACAGGTTTACACATACACACTACCAAATAGAGTTGTAGGGCTGTAGTGGCTTCACACACACACACACACACACACACACACACACAAACACACACAGGTTTTATTTGTCAGTTGTGAAGACATTATGTTGACTTTCATATTTCCCTGGAAGCTTACCTAGGGGTCAGTTTACCTAAATTGCATAAAAACACTCTCTCTCTCTTACCTCTGGTGGTATCTAGCCTTGCAGATAGTTTCAGTTGATTTGGTTTTATTGTTGATAAGGTAAGATTTTGTTTGTGGGGCTGCAATGGATTCATATAAAAAAAAATCAACAGGAACACTGTTAATATGGATAAGCCACATACCTCTAGACAGTTTCTTTGTTGCTGTTTATTGGTGAGACATAATATGAACACTGGACCTAATTTCTACTGAGGTAAATGGTCCCTATGAAATCTGTTAATAGTGTGTTATATGTGGATTATCCTGAGTAATGGAGACATTATTTGTGGAGATGCTACTAATGAAATTTTAAATGCAATTTCTCTGTCCACATCAAGTGTATTATGGAAGATTGAAAATGCCTAAATAAAAACGAATCGAACAAAGAAATCAGGTGAAATACATATGTTTTCATTTAGTCATGACACAATAAATGTATAAATATAGAAGAAATGAATATTGTAATGTGTATGGTATTTGTTTGTTGTATGGTTAAATTTAGGCACTTTAAACCCTCTATACTGTATTGGGCTGGGCTTGGCTTGGACTTTAGTAATAAATAATAAAATAATAATAAATAATAATAAAACCAAAACTATTTGCATGCCAAGATACCACAAAAAAATAGGAGGACTTGTTTTTGTAATTTGAGTGAACTGATCCTTTAACCATAATTGCCACGTCAAACCCAACCCAAACATGGGCAGGTTGTCTGGTCACCTCAGGGTGACGACAGGATTCTGGAAATAGTCCAGCACAGAACTTCCTATAAAACCACAACAAAGTAGCTTTTATACATCAATTTCTGTACAAATTATATTAACTGGAAGTAATGTTTTAAAAAGGAAGCTTTAGAGGTACTGACAGATGGAGGTGTGTCATTTTTGCTCGCCTGTTTCATTAGTCATTTTGCAAGAACACGGCATTTTGCATTACATAAAATATTTTATTGAAAGGCTGCAGAAACTAGGAGACGGGTAGCTATTTTAGGTGGAGGGATGTATTAAATGTGGTCATTGCTGGTGCACTTTCCTTGTTTTTTGTGTGTGCGTGTGTGTGTGTGTTTTTTTTTTTTCCATTTCAATCTCCCCAATTTTTCTCCAAGAGCTATATCACTAAATTAATCTTACATAACTGACTCTGTCTGGACTCGGAGCTTAAAGCTCTTATCCAATTACAAACTTATCCAGCCCACACTGGCACTGGCAGGCTACCTCAGCTTGAGGACATTACTATAAGCACAAGAGGAGGACACTCATTCTCTCTGTCTCTATGATACCTTCTTCTCACTTTCTTTTAATACACAGATATTATCAACGCTTTACACTCACACAGAGAGACAGCTGTGGACATCTACTGAGCAAACACTTGTTCTCTCTCATCCATTCCTCTGTTTCCTCTTCATTCAGTAAAAAAAAGATATTATCTATTGTTCAGAGCAGCGTAGAGGCAGGGGGAGTGTAGTAGAGATAGTCTTCGCACTCAGGATGAGACTAATCACAAGAAGAGGACCCCCATTCTCTCTGTCCTCATTCGGCTTCATCCTCTTCTGTTTTGTTTTTTTTTGGTACAAAGTCGAAGAGATGCTTTCCGTACAAATTGAATGAGCTGAGAAGAATAACATTACATCTTCTGAGACCTCTCACAACTCTACACGACGAGATGAGAGGACACTCATTCTTGTCATCATTATCTATCCTACTTTCAGCAGCGAGATGAATCTGTGCTTTACACCCTGTAGAGACTCCATGTTTCAGACAGACCTCATTTTCGGGGGGTTATCACAACTCAACTATTCACGACAACAGGACACTGATTCATGTTGTTTTATCTTCCGCTTTCCATACAAAGAGGTTAAACTATGAGTTCCAAACTTTGTCGGAGAAGGAAAGTACTGTGATTTTTTTAGCTCGTATCCTCTGAATAAAACTTCACCATGGAAATGTAAGATTGTATGCTTTTGATACAGTTATGTGTCTTTTTCCTTTTTATGTTTCAGTGTCTCAACTGAGTTCAAGACAAAAACAGCCATGTTTACATTCATTGCTTGGTGTTAAATTGCGGTGTGTATCCTTGAGGCCTAACTAACTTTTGGAAGGCATATTTGTCCCATAGACTGTATAAAAGAAATGGACGTAACGTCACCCATTGGTTTCTGGACTGCTGCTCGGAAGCCAATAGTTTCGAATCTAGGCAGCGCCATCTTGAAAATTTCAGGTGCATGCCGGGAAAAAAAGAACAGCGGGGTTGCGATTGGTTGCGAGGGCTGGATCTTGAGGACATTGGGCAATCAACCTGTCAATCACGACAAAGCCACGCCCTAACGCATACCCTGCTTTATCGTCAAATGTAAAATCAGTGAGGCCAAAATTTCACAAATGAACATCATACTGCATTGAAGAAGGCTTTAAACTAGCGATTGAGACCATAAACACATTTTGAAAACGTTTACTGAGGTTAGAAATCAAGTGAGAAGTTGGTGAATTCTCCATTGACTTGTATTGAGACGGAAGTCCTTTTGACACCAAAACGGTCGCCCCCTGGTGGCCTTTTGATAGAATGCAGTTCAAAGTTACTTCCGCGTTGGCGTCATTTCAGAGGACCGGAGCTCCCCGCCTGATAAATACCCAGTGGAGTTCAAGACAAAAACAGCTATGTTTACATTCATTGCTTGTTGCTAAATTGAGGTGTGAATCCTTGAGGCCTAACTAACTTTTGGAAGGCATATTTGTCTTCATAAAACATTTGCACAAAGCTTTATTTCTGTTTATATCCATGTTTGTATCAACCTGAAGTCTTCTTCTTTCTTGCCTTGTGATGATATCGCTACATTTCTTTGCACATTACTTCCACAAGCTCTCAATTAGTGTCACACCTTCACACATTGTTAGATTAACAGAGACTGGAAATCACTTTTTCCAATGAAGGGTGAATGACATACAGAATTGATTAGTGGCAGATCATAGATGCATTGAATTTTTCCCAGACTAATTAAGACCAGAGCACAGAAGCCCAGTTGAAACAAAATATTGAAGTGTTATTTAGACAAAAGAAAACTATTTTACCTTTTTGTCCACATCAAAAAGTGCAGTTGCCATTGTTGGATTATTTCACCAATCATGTTTCTTTTGTGCTTCGGTCTCTTTCCGTTCAACAAAAACTGTCCCTCAAAATATCTAAGCAAGTTGTTCACGAGGTATGATCATTTTAAACCATCAGGGGGGGGTAAGTAATCCATCATCTGCTTGTTTTTGTGTGCACAATTGGACAAAACATTACCATTAACTGTAAAAGGCTAAAAATATTTGAATGAAGTAGTTCTTTTATGAGATGCCAAAAGTCTACCTGCCTATTCTTTTACAAGAGTGTGTAATTTTCCCATTTGCCAATAAACATCAATATTTTCCTACTTCAGTCAATCCATTGCTATAAAGATTACGTAGCACTCATGTCATCTGCCCTTTTGCTCTCTGTTCATGATGCCAACAGCTGTGTTCTTTGTGCTTGAGCAGAAGTATCTGTCAAAAGCCTCCTCAGATACGACCTCAGCTAAACTGCATCCTCTGTATCAAAAAGCAACAACACACTACTCTCTCTACTACATACATTTTAATCCTTAAGCTTTTTTTTAGCATTATTCCAGTTGCAAGTCAGTCTGATGGTGTTTTGCTGTTTTTCTTTGCTCAGCTAGTGCTTTTCACTCCAAATCCAATTTTTCTTTTCATCCATTTTATCCAAATAAATTGTGGTATAAATCACATCAACACCACACTTCTATTGTGACCATCCTAACACTCGCTGTTTGCTTGAAGCAACAAAGGTAAACAGGGTGTGTGCTAAATTGTTACTGTGATACACAATTTGACAAAACGGAGAAAAAGACAGACATTTATGTGTGGAGTTACCACCATTTTCGAAGAGCATGGACGAGATCTGTTTTCACTCACACACATTAACTCATAACTTGTATACGTGTATCATATACTGTAATATGTGAAGCTCAAAAAACTGTGTAGTATATATTACCTTTCAAATTCATGGTTTTCAAAGTGCTTCACAAAAAAAGTCCTCTAATCTAAATTAAAAAAACGGTTCCAATCATTTCCTTCCAAAATGAAGTATTTGAGTGTTTTGATTGCTATCATAAGAGCTATAGTAGCCTTTTATGTCTGCTGTGTGGGTGTTGATTGACAGCTATGATTCGCTCCCCTGTTGCTCTCCCCAGCTCCAGGAGTTGCACAGAGTTGGACTAATGTTGCAATATTTCAGTACGTATAATGAGACATGATTATGATACGTGTAATGTCTGCTCAATTTAGCTAAAGTAGCGTTGGCGTTCACGTCGGACCGAGGTGGTGTGGTGTGTGAAAGGCAACACCCTGAATGTCCTCCCTTCAAACGGAAAAGATAGCACCAACTATAAGCAGCAAACTGGCTCCAATGCAAACCAATGGGTGACATCGTATCTCACTCAGGCAGGGAGTTCCGGTCCTCTGAAATGAGGCCAACGTGGAAGTAACTTAGAACTGCATTCTAGGCCACCAGGGGGCGATAGTTTTAGTCAATGGAGAATTCACCAACTTCTCACTTGATTTCTAACCTTTTTGAAAATGTGTTTATGGTCTCAATGGCTAGTTTAAAGCCTTCATCAATGAAGTATGATGTTCATTTGTGACATTTTGGCCTCCCTGATTTTATGTTTGACGATAAAGCAGGGTATGCATTAGGGTGTGGCTACGTCGTGATTGACAGGTTGATTGCCCAATATCATCAAGATCCAGCCCTCGCAACCTATCGCAACCTCCCCGCTCCGCCCATGGCCCCGCCTCATGCCCATATATGAAATATTCAAGATGGCGCTGCTCAGATTCAAAACTATTGGCTTCCGAGTCCACAAACCAATGGGTGACGTTACGGATGTTACGTCCATTTCTTTTATACAGTCTATGATGTCACTACATCCATCTTTATACAGTTTATAGTTTTGACCTTGTGTCCCTATTTGTTTATCATTGACTCCCAAAAGTGACTGACGCAAAGTTTCATGTGTGCAATATCTGATCCGCCACCTCTATGGATAAGGGTCCCTTAGGTTGCCAGCAAAACCATCCAACTTCTCACCTTTTACAGGTTTTAAAAAGTGCTATAACTATGTTGTATTTGAAAGTATTACACGTAAAGATTATATCTTCACTTCAAAAAAGTCTGAAAAAAGGTTTAAAAGAAGAAGACTACTGTATATTAAAGAAGAAACTCACAGGCAGTGAAGGAGGTGTTACTTGAGGAAGAGACTGATGTGGAGAGAAAGAAGAGGCAGTGAAGAATAAAGATAGAAAGAGGTTTCTTTCTCTGATAAACTCTGTGATATCGACATCTCCTCTCTTACAAGGATAAGAGTGATTACTCCAGAAACTCCGCTCTCTTTCTCTCTTCTCCTTTACATCCCTCTCTAACCGCTCCTTTCTGCTCCTCCCTCTGATGCTCCGTCTGCCAAAGAATAGTGGGGGACTAGATGAGATAAACTGCAAAAAAAACCACCACAAACACATGCACAGAAACACACTGTTTGTCACTGTGTTAGCATGCACACACACACACGCATACACAGGTATTGAAGGTAATCAGATAACATTCACCCTGCAGAATGTCATCATACATGCAGCCAAACCCTATCTATCAGAGACATAAAACGGGTGACAGATACTCATTTCTCTCACACTGTCAATTCAATTTCAATTTGCTGCATTGGCATGATGTGTAAATTCTTTTGTGTTGCCGAAGCATATACGCAGAAAGAAAAATGTATGACTGACAGAAAGAAAAAAAGGGGTGATTATGACACAAACTGGATATATGGGAAAAAAATTATGAACTCTGAGCACCATAGAAAATGATAATAAACTGTATGTTGTCAACAATATCGTCTGGTGTTGTATTTACAGCACAGATGAATAAACACTGGTACAGAAGGCCAAGTAGATAAAGGCAGACATAAAACATACTCAGACAGCAGGATGCCCCATGTGCAGGTAGACACACCCTATCACAAACATAAAATGGTGGAAAATACACACACACACACACACACACACACACACACACAGACAGACAATTGCATACACAGGCCAGCAGGAACAGGAGCCCACCATAATGTGATTTTGTCTCGATTAAAATGGTGGGAATTGGATCTGAGGTAAAAGGCCATGTCAAGAGAGAACAAATGGGAGCGGCGGCACACGGCGGAAGATGAACGACTGTCTGGGAGATGGAGAGATGAGATGGAGGAGGGGAGGGAAAGAGAAATGATAGGAAGGGAGAGAGAGAAAAAAGTGGAGAAAGAGAGGGGTACTATGGGGTCTATATTAATCCATTATAAAAGAGGCCACCTTCATATCTGCAAACCTCCACACATGATAGCGCTGACCTCCTTGTGGAGGGGGAGGAGGGGTCATGAGCTGAAAGAGTAGCCGTACTTACATCTTCAGCCACTCTTTCATGTGCTTTCACTTATGCGTCTTCCATTTACCTCTATTATTTTTGTCTTCCTCCTCTTTATGCTCCAGATTTTCACCGTACCGCCAGAGTCATTCTTCTCATCTTTCAGTTTTTTTTTGTGCGGTTGTCCTGATGTTTTAAAATATGGGTATTTTCTTATTTGTGTGAGTACGTTTGTGAAGCAAATTGGTGATATTTTCTTCCACAAAACCCAAATGCAATTGGTTTCCAGAGCTGTGCAGCCAACCCTAATAAAATAGAAAGTATTACCAAGTGTAATTTTTGTCATCGTTTGCTGTATTGAGGTTTAGCCGAAACCACAATCTTCAGTTATAATTTCAGGGCTTTAAAAAAATTTTGGCATGATGTATAAATTATTTTGTGTTTCTTTCCTACATAAAAAAAGGCTGTTAACATAATCCAGGCACCAGCAGTACCTAACCACATTGTTATTGGTGTGGGGTAGGGGTCATCTTCAGTTAAAACATGAGCAAAAACAAGAAAAGTTGAGCAGCTGTTACAACACATTAAGTTATTTGATGAAAGCTCTTTGGCAGAAACCTGTGTGTGTTAAGTCTAGTATTAGTATTTAGAGCAATATATTGTATCAAACTGACAGAAGTTTGAATGAAGAAGGTGAAGTAATAAAATTGATGGCCATAGCATAATCTGATAACTTCCTACATTATCAAGTCACCACGTCTACCTTAATTTTCCTTCTTCTTCCTCCTTTTACTAGTAAATTGCAATGACTAAAAAAAACCCGTGTTCTCAGCTGAGTTACACACACACACACACACACACACACACACACACCTTTGACCTGAATTCCAATGATCTGATTATCTGCTTGTCAGTGGGTACATGATATAAATACTACCAGCTTGTAGGATTCATGTATTCTGTAATAAACCTCTTTGACAGAGTGTGTATCTTTAAGCCAAGGCCGAACATGGAGACACTGATAAAAACGTCTTGTGTGTGGGTGCATAACACACCATGCTGACCCAGAGACTATATGACAGTGAACATATGTACTGTCGGAAGAAACATAGGCAGTACATCCATTGCTGACACTATAATATATTTAGCCTGTGTAGGACAGAAACATTTCACACAGTGAATAGTCTGCAGCAGTTAGATCCATCATGAGCTTCAGATCTGACACTGTATATTACTCAGATATGTCAAGTTTGTAGCAAATCCATGCCTTAAAAAAAGATGTGCAGAGATCATCTAATCATCTGAAGTACTGAACTGAAAGGAGAGTGCACAAGCTTGTAAGTTGAGTTTAAATTTAAGACCTCACATATATATATAAACTTGTGGAGAATTTTCTTCAGAACTCATCTTTTATCACCTCGTCTATATTTTAGATCACAACCGTTGAGATGGAAAAGAAAATTATTGCTGCTGTAATATATTTTCAGAGTTGTAAAATCCTGCTATTTACATCTCTGCAGTGTGTTCGCATCTTAAGACCCCTCAAAGTCATCTGCCTGCTTCATATAAACACCCACACACTCTCAAAAGTGTCCGGTCGCAGTGCTGTTGTCAGTCTGAACACGGATCCTTACAGCATTAGTCAACTTTGTTGTTTGGATCAAATTCTGTGATAGAGGTAGTTATAAATTGTATTTGTAGGCATGGATATCAAAATCCATCTACTGAGAAAGATAGACAAGACAAATAACAACAGCAAAAACTGATAGAGCTCTTTTTTTTCTCTATACATTGCAAGCTTTAGAACAACTGACATAAAGATACTGTTTCCTTAAATTGTGATGTGTTCCTTCAGATCTTATCAGGATATGGTGAAATACATTGTAATACGAGCTGCAATGTGATAAGAATATGATCCGATCTGCCAAACAACTTGGGAGAGAGAGAGAGAGAGAGAATTGGCTCAAACTGTAATGGGATCTAAGCCAGTGAGCCAGGTAGAAATGTAATTTACTGCAGTGTACTTTGTATTTGTGAGAAGCTACCACCTTATGTTGTAGAAATCACTCACACTTTAATTTTGTAAGCCATTTACTCAGTGTCACCAAAAGGCTCCTGCATAATCTGCTTCTTCTTCACCTCATCTATAGAAAAATGACACTGTAATAACATTCACAGACACTGCCAATATTATTGCCACAAATCTATACGCTGTCAATTATGTCAACTTCTATGAAAGGAAAAGTTCATTTCTAATAACAATAATAATAACAAAACACTGTCTGGTCTGGTTTGTGTAAGAAAAATAACATCATGAAGAAATAAATGTTTGAAGTGGACTTATCACTTTTATATTCTTATACTTAACACAATTTGGAATATCAACCCAGCTCAGAACTGTAGGTATTTAAACTATCAAGCAATTTTCTATATTTTTTTCTTATTGTCTGCAAATCTCATGTGCAGGGTGAAAACAAAAATGAATTGATGCTACTTACAAGTATTGTCTGATATATCTTTTTCTTCTGTGTCCTAGACTAAGGCTGAGCGATTTTGAAAAATTGCAGTATGTATTGTAATATTAGAGGGAATGGTCATTTTTACATATTTTCATTTTCCCTGAAATACATTAAAATGATTATTGTGTGATTTTTTGTGGGAATCTCTACCAAACAAAGATGACATATGCAACATGATGTGTAGGCCAGGACGACGACAGCAGCACGACAACATTTAATTTAAAATGGTATTTTCACACACAAATACATTGCCTCCTACAATTTGATAATTGCAGTGGGCCAAATTGTGATTTAGATAAAATTTCAATTAATTCTTAAGCCTTATCATAGATCTCCATTGTTGTCCAAAGACTATTAAAAACATGTCAATGGGTGACAGGTTCTTTAACCCTAATGATAGTGGTAACAGTAATTTGTCTAGAACTGGCTCCAAAGACTAATAACAGCGATAACGTTTTCAGTTTCCGGAGAGTAGTTCTGTGTAAAATAGATAGATGCCACTATGTATGTGAGGAAACACTGTTTTCTTTATAATGCTTTGCTAGTGTGTTGTGCTACGTAACACAACCTCTTGACCTTGAACTTTTACTAGATTGTAAAATAATTTTTGTAATGTCGCACACACATCTGATTGCTGTTATTAGTCTTTGGAGCCATTTCTAAAACTATATTTGACTGTAATTGATGATCTACAACATTGAGGAATAAGATATATTAGGCTTTGGATGCACACAATACTTGTTAGTGGATCAATTCATTGTTGGTTTGGCTCTGCACAAGAGATTAGTTGGCAGTAAGAAAAACAATCAGCAGCCCAGTTGAAATACTTATTCTTTATATCCTACATGCAAAATGAGATGCAAGGTGGTCACCATTGTGTCCTCTGACAAGACAATAATTTTTTAAATATTTGTAAGGTTACCAGGTTACCATTTACAGTGACAAAGTCGCATTTCATTCGATAAAGGCTCGACACGCTGCAATCATGGTATGAAGCATGATCAGAGTGGCGGTTAGGACAGAACTAGCCCGCATTGCAGAGTGCTCCCTTGGGTGACTCTGGGCAGAGAAAAGTGATCTGTGATGAATCTCTTGTTAAAAGGTCAATAGAAAATATCAGCTGGCCAGATTGCTTGCATTGATTTGAGGCAGAATGTTTTGGAGAGAGACATTCGGCGGCAGCCAGAGAACAGCACTGGTGATAAAATGCTTTGTTGAAAGGCCATGCTGACAATGATAAAGATTCCTAAAAGCGAAACGGCAGTAAATGAATCTTTCTGAGGGAAGGAGACTGTCATATTAAATTAGTTTAACACTTTGCCTAACATGGTGGTGAAAGGGTGTAAACTTGGTTCCCTTCTCAATTCCAGGGAGGTTTTTTTTCCTTTCACTTGGACACATATCCAAAAGTTTTCTGCTTTAACAATGACTCATGAGCCACAAGAACTGCATAAGACATGAGACTGGTGTGACCTAGGTCAGTGGTTCTCCTTATTTTGGGCCTTATTTATCCTTTGAAAAGCAAAGTGTACTTGTGATGCCTGTGTACGGCTTCTATATGAGCTCAGTGATATTCATGTATGAGATAGTTTTAATCCGAGTTATTGTATTTCTCATGAAATGGTAGATTATAGAAAAACAGAGTTAATATAGTGTTCTTAGAAACAGTTTTTTTGGTTTTTCTATCCAAGAAATCATCTTGGGGATTGTGGGACAAGCTTTCAAGAAAAAACTTTAAGATTCAGATTGTAGAAAACTAAAAGATGAAAACTCATTGAACTAAAATACTTTTAATATGCACAAGCAGAGTCGGACTGGCCATCAGGAGCACTATGTGGGCCGCTTTAGCAGCCCATTATACAAAAGCAAGAGCGAGAGAGCAGCAGTCCGTCTAAGAAATGTCCAGGGTTGTTTTTTTGTTCCAATCTGACCCTGTGCCCACATTCTGTGAGAAAGTTTTTGTGAATATATATCTTTTAAAGTTTTTGTTTATATTTGAAGACTTTCATACTTTTCATAGTTTTTGTATAACTCTGTATTCATGTATTCATTTACAGCTTACCCACAAACAATACAAATGCTAAATTATTCTCTCTCTGTACTAAATTTGGACTTTTCTACCTTGTCTGTCCATGAAATAATAAACATAAAGAACATTTTTAACCTATAAAATATGTTTAGTAACCGAATGTATATACAAATTCATTATATTTATGTATCTATTGATTGATGAATTCTGTATGTTCAGAGGTGCAGCTCATATGCCACCTTTCTGAACAGGTATAGATGAGATGTGCAGTAACAAAGAGTACTGCATAGAATAACCCATTAAACATGCTGCTTTTACTGGTGATGAACAATACCATAACGGTACAAAGCATTCTCAGTAGGGAACTGAATATGAATATTACACCCACCACATTATCATTACATACATATAGGTTCTCATATAAGTGTGCATGTGTGTATGAATGCATTAAGACATGTGTGAATATATGTGAAGGTATATGAGAAAAGACAGTGAGAGAGAGAAACCAGATGATGGAAAATAGGTATGAATCAGTGTTGACCTCTGGACCACAGAGCGACTGATGAAATTACCCTGCTGCTGAATATTGTTTTGAATAGAGTCAACTGTGAGATGGCTTCAAGACACACATGAGTTGAGCTACATGCAATCATAGTCAAACGCACACACCTCCAGTGCCACTTACGGAGCACACTCGTGAAAAGAAAATGCCCAATCTCACATGGGTAGAGAGGGAAAATGTGGTGAGTGGAGGTGGAGGGGGAGAGAGGGAGGAGGAGAGAGGGGGAGGAGAGAAAACTTGAAAGTGGGAACTGTGGTCTGGAGAGAGGGAAATTGAAAGAGGAAAATTGAAGAGGGTAAGGAGGGGGGTAAAAAAGAGAAGCAGGCACCTGGAGAGGTAAAAAGAGAGGAAAGGAGATATGTATATGAAGTTGAAAAAAAATGGAAAATACATCCAAAATGAAAAGAGAGGCAAGGACAAGCAGTGAAGAGGGTGAAATAGAGTGCAGCTTATTTGAATGGCTCTCAGATTCAGTCTTTGACTCTCTTCCCCCTTGTTCCGCTTTGACTATGCCTGAGATTACTAATGTATCGATCTGGGACGGGGAGTGACTGAAGAGAGTACGGAGTCATTTAAAGTTTAGTCTGACTTAGTGTCACTCTCAAAAGACAAGTTAGACATGATAGCTTCAAGTTAGCAGTTCTGTCTGAGTCCTTGTGTCTCTTAAGAACTCCCTGATTTCTCCTCTTTTGTTTTACTTTCTTCTTTCCTGTCCGTGTTTCAGCCCCACACACACACACACACACGTCATATCATTGCTATTTTTGATATATCCAGAGATTGGAGATTTAACGAAATGAGACAACACCTTTGGGCATCGGATTTTGGCCTGAAAATGTCTGTTACGAGTCTCGTGTGTGTTTATTTGTCTTCAATCTGCAGCCTCTCTGCATCTCGTCACTTTATCTTTGTCATGTGTTGTTCTGCTTTCACAGACTGTCTAGTTCTGGTCAAACTGAGACATAAAAAGGACTATTGATATATGCTAATTAGTGAATCAGGACCATCAACTTATGCTGGTTAGCTTCAGACATCTGTATCATAATTTACAACAAAGTATCTCCCATAGACTGTATAAAAGAAATGGACATCCCTGACGTCACTCATTGGTTTGTGGACTGCTGCTCGGAAGCCAATAGTTTCGAATCTAGGCAGCGCCATCTTGTGAATTTCAGGTGCATGCCAGGAAAAAAAAAAGAACACGGATTCTACTTATATGGGCATGAGGCGGGGCCATGGGCGGAAGTATGGGCGGAGCGGGGAAGTTGCGATTGGTTGCGAGGGCTGGATCTCGAGGACATTGGTAAATCAACCTGTCAATCACGACATAGCCAAGCCCTAATGCATACCCTGCTTTATCGTCAAATATAAAATCAGGGAGGCCAAAGTTTCACAAATGAACATCATACTGCATTGAAGAAGGCTTTAAACTAGAGATTGAGACCATAAACACATTTTGAAAACGTTTACTGAGGTTAGAAATCAAGTGAGAAGTTGGTGAATTCTCCATTGACTTGTATAGAGACGGAAGTCCTTTTGACACCAAAGCGGTCGCCCCCTGGTGGCCTTTTGCTAGAATGCAGTTCTAAGTTACTTGCGCGTTGGCCTCATTTCAGAGGACCGGAACTCCCCGCCTGATATCTCCACAGAACTATGTGTGTTGGTGTTGTAGTACTTTATGATTTTATGTTTTAGTATGTGTGAAGCTGAAACTATTCGTCAACTGATTTACCAACCCATCAACAGAAAATGAACACGCAACTATTGTGATAATTGGTTAAAAAAATCTATTGTCTAAGCAAAATTGTCAAATTTGAACTAATGCAAAGAGGTCAAACTTTTCACTGTTGAAAATCCCTGTTCTTTGCAGCTTAGATTTAGTGTAACAGTGTTGTATTGTGATAAGATGTTCTTCTTTTTGGAAACATAAATAATCATCTTTAAAAACCAGGATCTCTGTCATTTTGCTGGGAAATTCTCTGCTTGGAAAACAAAACATAATCTCCAATCTGTAGCAAAATGTCATTGTTGCTTAATTATTCATATCAAATTTGTGTAATCCTGTTAAATGCAACCAGTTACAACTCAGCCCATGGCGTTTTAAGCTATGCATCTTACACACCAATTCAAACTAAAGCTCAAAAACTTTCCTTTTATGTAGCATATGATATTGTGATAAATAAAGACAAACCCTTCTGAATGATTTTGATGATCTTCTTCAACGGGCATAAAGTAGAAGAAACGGTCTCTGAAACTTCCCTAAAAAATAAATACATTTTTACATCCAAGGCCAGCTTTAGATCAACTTAAATGCACATATCATTGTTGAAATCATAGGACAATACCTTCATTTCAACATCTTTTGTTGGTTTTTCAGTATTTGCAGGATATTTCATACACAATGTGTGTAATCACGTTACAGTCATTGTATTACATGTAATCCTCAACATGTGAGTCATACAATCCAGAGCTGTGCAGCACTGCTTGTCCGCCCGCCTGCCTTCCTGCCTGCCTGGGGACAACAACACTCACAGTGTTTGTAGGAGCATTAGGAGAACATCACAGGGACAATGGAAACCATGACAGGGAAACATCATTGTGTGTTTTGATGATATCATGGTGAACAATGAAGCATTTCCTCCCCTAAGGCTCTGTGGTGAGATACTTTGAGAAACTGCAGGACTAATGCTGAGAATGTCCCTGGAGGATGTGGAAAATGAGGAACATGTCAGTCTGCTCATGGAGACGTTTTTGTCAGACACACACACACACACACACACACACACACACACACACACACACGCCCCTCACACACATCTGGGGACCTTGAATGAAATAATTCCCGGAGAAATCTTGACATGGTTACACACACACACACACACACACACACACACACACCTAACCCATGAGAACAACATGCTATGGAAAAACAACATTCAAAATAGTTCTAAATATCTTTTTCAAGATAGACCTGAGAACAGCAGAGGAATTAAGAATAGAAATAAGACAAAAATCAAACATTTAAATTCATCCAATGAAGTGAGACACATGCTGACATTCAAACAGGCTTTGTTGATTGTTAATTTGAACAATCTGTGTTATGTTTATCCTCCAAACATCCAAAATGTTATATAACTTATGCCGCAATCAGGCTACAAAACAGTTGTCTTTTGAGATTACACTGGCAAAATATCTCACAATCAAGTTATAAAAAACACATTTTCATAATGAATCTGCCAATTCAAAAACGGATAACCTCATATAAACTTGTTACAAGAATGTCTGGATGTTGAAACATGAAAGAAAAAAAGGCAGATCTATGCACCAGAATGGAGGAAAATGACACAGGATTGTTCAAAATACCTCAAATAAAGTGTTATACATCAGAAACTACAGGGCTGTCACTTTTTATTAGAAATTCACACTTTTTTTCAAACGTGGGGAAAAAAACAAAAAAATAGAACTGTAATGACCTGTTTGAATTAAAAATGAAGAGTATATAAATGCAACAGACCGTTTCAAGTGGTTTGTCTTGAGGGCATCATTAAAACATCAGCTTGACCTACTGAATACTCTTTAACAGTGTCGGTGAACTAAGCTCGAAAATTACTAGAAATACTAGAAATACCCCTTTGGAAGAATTTTTTTTTTTTTTTTAGGTATTAAATGTGTTTTCCATGTATGTGTTCAATGTTTGGCCAGTAAAACGGACATGAAGTCGTAGTCATGACAGTAAACGTTGCTCCAGATATAGATGCAAAGAAGCTACACATTCTAAAACATGGATGCTTCAAACACATCTTCAACCCAGCAGCCCAGAAGATCTTTAATACAATTACCACAGTTTCAAGGTGGACACCCAAGATTAATGTCACCAATTCAGTATCTGACCAAATGTGAAATATGGTCACAGTCTCCCCTTCTTGCTCCTGAGTTATGGCGTTGAATAATGGCCAGAAAAGTGTTTTTAAAGAACATTTAATTTACAGTGTGGTTGACCTTTTGGATATTAAAAAGTCATTTTAAGAAATCATTTATCCTAGTCGACATTTGTGTGAAACTTTGTCAAAATTAGCGAATGAATACTTGAGTTATGGCCAAAAACATGTTTGTGGAGTCACAGTAACCTTGACCTTTGACCACAAAAATCAGTTCATCCTTCAGTCCAGGATGTTTGAAATGAAATTTAAGGCATTCCTGAGATATCGTGTTCACGAGAATTGGATAGACATGAGGTCACAGTGACCTTGACCTTTGACCACCAAAATCTAATCAGTTCTTCTTTGAGTCCAATTGGATGTTTGTGCCAGATATAATGAAATTCCCTCACGGCGTTCCTGAAATACTGCGCTCACAAGAATGGGACAGATGTACATACAGACGGACGACTCGAAAACATAATGCCTCGGGCCACAGCTGTCAGCCAGCAAAGCCGTGCTGATTGGATAATCATGACACCAAAGCATCTAAAGCAGTGTATGGAAGTATTTTTTGGGCTACACCACAGAGAGAAAAAACTACCAATAAAGATAAGGCTGTTTGCCAACTTTGTGAAGACCAGCTGCTCCACTCTACTTCAAAAAACAACAACATATCTGAGGATTCACCAATTAGCTGGACACACAAGTGAGGCAGTGGAGCTTTCAAATGAGCGGAGATGAAAACTAAGACTAAAATTAAAACTAGCAATGAAAAAATAATTCAGTTAACTGAAATTAAAATAAAAACTACAATTAAAAAAAACCCCGAAAACTAAATAAATACTACAATGAACAATGATAAATTCAGCTTCGTGTTCGTTGTCATTTCGTTTTCTCCCTCGATTACTTCCTGTCCTTAAAGAATGAAATTAAAAAGGACTTGATGATAAACCATATTTGGTGTCACACATTCTTTCATCCTTTTCAGCTTCTACAAATCAAGGCTTTCTCTTAATACCTGAAAAACTAAAACTAAGAGTAAAACTAAATAAAAACTAAACTGAAACTAGTCAATTCCTCAAAATAAAAACTAAACTAAAACTTGTTGAACTAACTAAAACTAAACTGAAATAAACTATAATGACCATGGAGCGGAGCAACATCAACTCTGCAACCTCATCTGACGGATATCACTGACCATTTATACTTAGGACAGAAAATTGTATTTCCGACACATTACACTATGTAGTCTGTGTTCACATTAATTCAAACAAATAACTTGTTAGTTTGAATTTGTGAAAGTGACAGCCCTATTTGAAACAAGTAGACTTTTTTCACTTGGTTTTTGACTTGGTTTTTGCATCATGGGTGATACAGCCCTATCACAACTTAGCCAAGAGACAAACTTGACATCAAACTGTGACAGTCATCCATGACCTGCATGTTGAAGCAAATGTAATACTGCAGAATTAGGAATGTCAACAAGCCTCTCAACGCCTGTCATACACACTGTCAAATTAGGTCATATTAGTTGTTTTTGCTCCAATCTTTTATTATGTATTAGCTGAGGAATCATTTGTCTTCTCCTATGATACTAAACATGAAATAAAATGAATTCCCAACCCTCCACATCTGTAGGATCGAGACATTTCCTGCCTGATCGCATCATTTTTGTCGGCATAGAAACAAATTTTCAGTATTCTTTCGTCCTTTTAACTGCAGATACTGTGAACACACCCGCTTTCTCTCGTTCCTCTTCCTCCATGTGTGTCTCTCACTGGCAGGAGATAAAGTGGAAGTGACACTTGTGTGGGTAAGATGATATTTATGTAGCACACGGAGGTCATTTATTAAAAGAAAAATGGCTTATTACCGGCCACGCATGATGACTTGATTTATTCTCTCCTCAGGTTTTTTCACAGCGATCCTCTCCCTGTAAAAACAACTGGGATCCTCCCTTTTTTCCCCTCCTCCCCCCTCCCCACCAAATCTATACATTTTCTCCCTCTCTCTCACCTACCTCACAGTCTCCTCCTTCATCTTTCCTCTACAGCTCAGGGCTGATTAACTCAGAGGACAAATTACAGCCTTGTATCTATTAGTGCCGTCCAGGTGCTCTGGCCTATTGAGCGATCAGAACTAAAAAGGTCTGCAAAATACACCGCGCTGCCAGGCCCCTTAGATTTAGATGAAGTCTCTTTATGCACCAGAGGACAAAGGAACATGACGGTTTGGAGATTACATCATTTTGGTTTCGCACCAGCTATCTGCTCTGCAGTCAGGTTGGGCTGCAGATTTACGATCTATTCACATTATTCTAACTGGCTGCTCTCTCTGTCCTTCTAAAATAAATGATTGTACACAGGGAGGTGATTTCATTTGTACCATGCTGAGTCCCCAGTCAAATTAAACTGAGTGTTTACTAGGGATAAATGCAAAATGGCCACCACATAAAAGTTGTTGTCAAATGAATGTAAAAGAGAACAGTGTGAACTCGACGCACACTCAGCTGGGGATTTGTTGGGACGGAACACATAATTATTTTTTTTACCTTTGATAAAGAATATCAAATAAGATGTGATTGTCTGATGTGCTTATTTTTTCCATCCCACTAGGGATGTGTGATTTGGATAAAATCAGGTATCAATCTATCATACAATTTCACATCATATCATTTCATAAGGTATTAACGCTGAGCAATATGAATAATATCAAATATCACAATTACAACCAGCATTATCCACCAATATTGGCCTATCACAGAAATATTGGTATCTGTGTTTATGCTGTTCAATATGTGCCAAAAAATGTTTTTAAAGATTGGCCGATATATTGATATCAGAATTTTTTTATTTCCTAATGTCAGTATATCAGCATTGGCCCCAAATATCTATCTATTATCTGTCGGGCTCTAATCTCAATATTTTTGACCAAATACCATGATATCGATATTCACACTATGACATTTTTGATAAATAATTATCAGTAATGTAGATATAATGACTAAATGGGTAAAAGCAAATAATAAAAAAGTAGAACAGTCTGGTAAGTTCAGATAATTACAACAACACATTTGCTATATCATGATATGGCAATATCCAAAATCTAGAACAATATCTTGTCTCATATCATAATTGCGATATAATATTGATATATTGCCCAGCCCTAACTGGTACTGTATTAATATAGTGACATTGATCTCCAGCATTCCATGACAGAGGATATTTAATATAATATGTCACATAACGTGATAGAAATGTCTCTTGACACTGACCTCAGTAAATATATACATTGTCTTAATAGTTTTCTCATGAGCTCAAGGCAGAACTATCAGTGCTCATCATTACATTATATCAGACACCAAGATATTCATCACAATTTGTGCAGGAAGCCTCAGAAATTATCTCACTTGGCATCACTAGATAATACAAGTTGATCCTGAATGGAGATCTTAATATTCATATTAATAAAAAAGGAGTGGCTTGAAAGCTATGGAGATTGTGAATTAACTGGACAGCCTTGAACTCACCCAATTTCTAATTTAAGACACTCTTTGTAATAACAACAGTGTTAAACATTGATAATATTTCAGCATTCAGATGACATATTTCTGACCATCACTGTGTTTTTTTATGCCAAACTAATCTTAACTAAGACTAAAAAGGGAATTTCTGGTTCAAGAGAGATTCCTAGATGGTGAAGCTTTATACTTTGAGATCATTTGAGTCATACAGTGATGACTGCTTTTTAAATGCCATGGTTGAAATTTTCAACAATATCTTGTCATCTGCTTTAAATACTGCTGCTCTGCTAAAGGTTAAAAGAGGCTGACTGACAGAATCTCCCCATGGTTAAATAATCACAGTGTTAATGAGACTATGAGAATCTGTCGGGCAGCTCAAAGAAAAATGGAGGAAAACAAGGCTGGTAGTTCACTGTAATACTGTAATATGTACAAAGAAGCCAAGACTGCCTATAACAAAGCAATATGTCTGGTAAGAAACTATTACTTTTCCAAGATTATTCCAGAGAATGGATGGAAACTAGGGCCAGGTATCGGTGCTTGATTAGATACCTTTAAAAAGGTATCCATTCAGAACTCCGCTGTCCGCCTGCTCACCCACACCCACTCCCGAGAACACATCACCCCTGTCCTCCAAAAACTGCACTGGCTCCCCATCTCACACCGTATACAATTCAAAATCCTCCTGCTCACCCACAAATCACTTAACAACATGGCCCCCACCTATCTCACAGACCTGCTCCACCATTACACCCCCTCCCATGCCCTCCGATCCTCAGAGGGAAATCTCCTTGCCCTACCTCCTCGGACCAAGCACCGAACTTGGTGGGGACAGAGCCTTCTCCGCTGCCGCCCCCACCCTCTGGAATTCACTTCCCAAACCCATCAGAGACTGTACAGACCCCCACACCTTCAAATCACTCCTAAAAACACACCTTTTTAAACTGGCTTTTAACCTGTAAACTGTTTTTTATCCTCTTTCCATTTTATGTCTTTTTAACCTTCTGTATTGTTTGTTCTTTTCATTTTATGTCTTTTTAACCTTCTATATTGTTTGTTCTTTTATGTCTTTATTTTTTACTTGTAAGCGTCTTTGAGCACTTGTAAAAGCCATTATAAATAAAATGTAGTATTATTATTATTATCCCACCAAAAGATATCTGCAATTGATCATTTTTGCACTCAGATCTAGAAAATATGACTACTCTACTTTTTTCATACCACTAAAGGACCCTTGTGCAGGCCTGTTATACATTACACATAGAGTCCTTGTTTCCCTGAATCTCTATAACAGAGCTGGTGAATGCAAAGTCAGTGTGATCAACACATTTAGAGTAAATTATCCTTTCATAATACAGACCCATTTTAGTCACAGTACAAAAACAAACCTCTTACAGCATCAAATTAACTTGTGATTAGTTGCTTTCAGTGTGTACGACTGTTTTAAAGGCTTCATACAGTGTTTCAAAGCTGAGGCAGGAAGTCTGACCTGAAACAACCTCTCTGTTTGCATTGATCTGAAATAGTAACTTAACATCCCCTGAACATCATGTCTTTTCTGACCTCCAGTAGTAGTCAAGGAGACTGTGACATCGCTGATAGTTTTGGTTACAGGTGCAACAAAAGCAGTGAAGCTGGCTGTGGTCGGAGGTGAAAACAGACATGAAACTTTCAAGCAGAGAGGGCAGTAACAGACTGTTTTCTAGCCTGGTGTTTCATTTCACTCAAAAGAGCAGAGGTGCTATTTCACACAGCAAATGCTAAATGTTTAACAAGTTTTGCTGTTGTCTGCTAATTAAACTGATCACGAGACGAGATCCATTAAAGTCAGAGAGTTCCTACAGGAAACACTGAATTGCCTAATCAGTCATTTAGAAAGCTAAAGCAAGTTCCAAGTTTGTGTTTTGAGTTTTTTGGTGATGCATTTGTGCCTTAAATAAACTTTCATATGCCTCTACAGATGGTTTCCTCTATTTTCCAAAATGGTGGTCAAGGACACCGCTGCATATTATTCATATCAAGAACATGACATTTACACAGGCACGTCTCACTCTCTCTATCGCACACACACACACACACACACACGTGACACGTATAAAATTGGATTAGATACAGAGAAAGGTTCATACACCTGAATGTCATACGAGCTAATGAACTCATCACAGTCACACAACACAGAGCATATAAACTCCAATTAGATGAGATATCTTCATAACTGTAATCAACAAAAAAAACTAAATCATAAACCCAAAACAAACATCAATTTGCCAAAACTCACATACGTTCAGGTTTATATCTTCAATGAGTTGGTTTAAGTTCCTTAAAACACACACACACACACACACACACACACACACACACACACACTCTCTCTCTCTCACGTGCATGTATGTATCCACACAGCTGAGGCCGCTGGTCCTTCATTACTTATTAATGCTTTCAGACAACCTTCGTAACTGGAGAGCTATTTCGGGGGGCAGAATGATCTTCAAATCATCTGCCAGCGAGCCAATCTCTCCCTGTGCTCATCACTCTCCCGCCCGACTCTCATCACTTTTTCTCCCTCTGTTCATCACTCCTTTCCTGAGAGCAGGAGGCTGGCTACGGCCAGGGCATAACAGGTTGGAGGGTGTGTGTTTGTGTGTGTCTGTGTGTCTCCGTCTGTGTGTGTGTGTGAGAGAGAGAGAGAAAGAGAGAGAGCGAGAGAGACTACGGTGCATCAGTGTGGTTAGATAATGCCAGGTCATGCTTGCCTTGACACTGTGCAGGCAACGGGCGCCCTCTATAGGTTACTGACCCAACTACACTTTGGTATAAGGGGTCAAAAAGGTGAAAGATGAAGTCATGCAAACCTAAAAATTCATGTCAGTATTCAATTCTGCCAAAAATGAATTCAGTAGAGGCTACCGGGTTCATAATGGTATAAATTATTCAGTCTTTCCTTCCTACTGAGAATAAGTTATCATTTATTTTGGAGAAAATGGGGCCAAAAAGGCAATTGTAGTTTTTTTTAAAGCAGCTTCTTCTGTGGAGCAATAACGTTTCCGATGTTTTTACTGCTTTATTCCAGTCCAGTCGGTATTCAGTCATTATCCAGTCAAATCAGTTTTATAAAAGCACTAACAATTCTTACAGGAATTACTTTCAAGGTTTGATGCTGATTTTGATGAGTGACAGCTGAAACTAAACAAAAAAGGGAACATTTGAATTGCATTCCCAAGGCAAAAGAAGCTGAGAGATGAGGTGCAGATTTGCAGCAGTGATGGACAATTACAGATATATGCAACTGGAAGCAGAGCGTGGAAAGAAGAATGAGCTAAAACAATGAATGCAACACAGAAAGAACAACGGTTGAATGTTGAATTAGCTTTTTTGTAAACAAAAAAGCTAATTCAACAGAGGAGAGATGACTAGGAAGGAAGGAAGGAAAATTAAGGATAGTAGGATAACATAAAGCAGAGGTAAGAAGATGGTAAGAGTGTAAAAGAGGGTAAGTAAAAGAGAGGGGAGGGCGACATGGAGCAGATATGGCTGCATAGCTCCACTGCTGAGGGTGGGGAGGGGGGATCAGGGACAGGTAACCACCCAAATAAAAGATGGGCGATTACTTGCCAGAAAACACAAATTGTATATTGTGATGTTTAGATGTTTATTTACTGGAAATGACATAAGATAACCAAAAGTGATTTAACCAGAAATTTCCAGCTCCCTGTTGATCTCCCTCCAGCCAGCTGCTACCTCATTTAAGTTTTTGGGAGGGAAATGAGGAAGTATGATAGAGATAACTCCTCATTTCAACTGAATGACGATAAAACTGATTCTGATCTCTTACTTGTAAAAAAACAAATAAGAATAAACAGAGGTGTACCTGCAGGAAGTGTGTATTAAGTTAAACCAGAACAAACAACCAGCCTTCTAATAGTTGGGAACTGTGATAAACGTTGCACACATCATAAATCTACCATTTCAGAAAACTCTACAGGTGAAAGAAAGGTAGACAGAAAGCTCAGGAGTGTGTCAGATCTCCTCGGGTACAACGTTCCACCTGCTTTTTGGGAACAGCCGGTCGTACTTAATGCACCGCAGAAAGAAAATGGCTGAAGTCACTACCACTATGTCTGAATAAGCCATGACTCTCATCAAATGAAACGGTAACCACACTCTCCAAGTGAGAAAAGAAAAATCCATCGTCTTCATGATTGCTGCAATCCGGTGTCAAACTACAGGAGAGCTGCCAGCTACATGAGGATGAACCTGCCAGTGGTTTTCTGAGATGAAAGTCAAGACTCTGATGGCACGGAAACAGATCTCCCAGACTTTCTTCACTCACAGCTGCTCCTTTTTGTCTGATGATTCAAAGAGCTGCCTTCCAGAGAACAGCAGCGGAGACGGTCAGGTTGAATGACAAGTGTACAGTTCTGTGTTTCACTCAAGATTGAAATCACAAAAAAACTACTTAACAAAATAAGCCTCTGTTCTTCTTTTAAACAGATGTTTATAGATGGATGACGTCTCATAGGAAAAAGTAGGCCCACATATGCAGGCAACATTATTTTATATATATATTTAAACTCTGCAGTAAAGAATTTGTCTCTATAATAGACTGTTTGAACGTAGTTTCTTCTATCTACTGAGAAATATACAGGACATAATAATAAATTATGTTGCAAATAGTATCCGAAGGAGCCCATTTGAATTTTTCTCTCACTTTACTGCGTTGCGTTGATTTATGTTTACTGGATTTTTTTTGTTGTTTTTTTTTTTTTTTGTTCTTGCAGCCGGTGTAAAAAAGGAACAGCAGAGTAAAAATGAAACTGTTTATGCTCTACTGATTCCTATCACATCATTGAAACTATGTAATATCAAATCATAGCAGCTTAAAATATATCAGTCTCAGTAGGAGAGGTACACATCTGTAATTTATAGCAAGAAAAAGACAACAGCAGAGTGTCTGTCTTGTTTGACCTGCGGTTCAAGCACACAAACACTCAAACAAACTCTCATTAATCATAACTTTAGTCTTAAGTATGTAACAAGTAAATTAGCATGTTGAGGCGATCTTGAAAACTTAATAGCCTACACTAAATCCCTCCTCAGAACAGACCGTCCAATCATAGCTTCACACCCACAGGCACAGCAGGCCTGTCTAGTTGTCTACGTGCCAGAGTGGAGCATTGGGCTCAAGTAAAATCAGTTCTCAGAATTTAAAACATGTGGAGGGAGGTGTTTTGGGTTGTTTTGTGTGTGTGTGTGTGTGTGTGTGTGTATTTTGTAAGACGTAGATTAAACAGTGTGCTAGTCTGCTCCAACTGCAATCATTAGCGTGTCCAGTGGATTAGCTCATTACATACAGTCCTTAAAGTCCAGAGTCTTACTTCCAGCACCAAAGAGCACATATTTAACTAACTACACTATTTTGTGAGTTTACAGGTTTTTAAAAAAAACCCTGTTCATGAATTGCACATCCATTGTGAAGAGGGTTGTGGATGCTAACAGAATATAGCTTCCTCTTTATTGGATAATGGGAAGTTTACGCTCAGCAAAATTAATTAAAAGCCTGTTTAGCATGGGACTAGTATTCCCTGGAGACCTCTAGTTAATGACTGCTGAGCTCACTAATGATTTTAATCAATAGAATTTGCCATATCCGTAATTAGTAAAATAAAGATTCCCCTGCAAACTATATATCACCTTATTTCTGCCTCTTTCCCTGTCAAGAAGTGTGGAGGCAGCGGTGGAATTTTTAAATGAAAGTTTTGGCAGCAATTTGGGTGTAAATTCAGGAGGCTCACCTCACTAAACAGCACAGAGACCCATTCGCAGAGGGAGCCAACTCAAATCCATCAAAAGAGCAAAATCTCAAAAGATGATGAGATGACAGATGGCATGCATGGCAGCATAGAGTAAGAAGTAAGAAGAAGAGTAAGAAACATTATTATGTTAGGCAGAGCCTTGACATTTTCAATCATATCCGGTGGGATAATGTTGGTAAATTCAAGTCAAAATACAGACTTCACTTATCCCACCACTCCAAACCCAGAGATGGGGCTCATTTCTAAATTCACATGAGGTCCCCAGGTAAAACTAGTCCGGTATAAAAAGGGCTCAAGACAAACACAAAAAAGCCTTTTCTCTTTTTGACAATACAAACTGTATGTAATCTAGACAGCCAAATGTAAGAATGAAATACATCAATCAAACAAACTGGGGTCTGAAGACGGCGTTTTAGGTCTGATGAATTATTTTAACAGACGCTTACTTCAGAGCTATAAGCTATAAGCTATAAACGTACTGATTAATGAGCAGTAAACTTACTGTTAGTTTAAAATAGCTTTGGTATTGAAGTTTCGACTCCGGTGAACCAGATGGAAATCATCACCTGCCACCTCCTCACAGTGCCACTCATGAGCAGTCACAATCAATTTACAACCAGGCCTTCAACACTTCTGCTGGCTGTCAGTGTGATACAAGAGGTATGAGCGCACACCGGCAACCTGTCGCTTCTCTCTTTCTTCATCCTCCTCTTCCTCTTGACTTATTCCCCCCATCAAACCGGATTCATAGGAAATTGCTCATTCTATGCTTACCTATTGAAGCCTGTGATTAGCAAGCTATTAGACCTCCAGTCAGACAGAAAGAGCAAGACAAGGGCAAAGAAACAGAGACAAAAATACTACAGAGATGTCTGCTGCATGGCTCTTTTTTTAGTCTGTTTCTATAGAGTGACTAACTAGCTGCATGGGGGCGAGACATCTGAGACGTAGCATTGCTCGCTACAAGACGACTTCACAGCCAGATCTAAAGGGGCACTGCAGGGCGACAATAAAACAGAGCAAGAGAGAGACAAAGAGAAAGAGAGAGAGAGAGAGAGCTGTGCTGGGGGAAAAAAAGAAAGGCAACAAAATGAAAAACAACAGCGAGGTCCTCAAAAGACAGGGACAAAAGAGCTTTCCCCCTGCTGCCTGTTCCTCGGACATGACTAATAAATCTCCTTCACGCCATCAATCACCAGGCATCAAGTGCGAGACTCATGCCATCGATCCAGATGCCTTCACACACCTGAGGAGAAACAGAGTAGATACAGAGGCCGGCTTCTGACATGTATGCAGGAGAGCACACACACACAGAGGGGAAAACCCACGGGATCACATACAGACACACGTAACTGTAGGAAGCAGTATAAAGATGTACGTTTCTGTCATCGCTCATCTGAGTGCCAGAAGTCAGAATGTATTTCATGTTACTTTCACCTGCACAAAATGTGAGAGATTTTAATCCTCAATTATATACACTGTAGACTACTTCATGTGAAATTTTAATATTGTTCAGTCTGGGTCTTATTCTCATATTTTTCTATTTATATTTGAACTATTATATGGCATAATAGTTTATTCACCACTTGTTGTAGAGATTTGAGAGATCAGACACATCTCCAAAATAAAAAAACTTCACTTAATCAAAAATCATTTCTAACATTTGTCTTGAGAACTGGGAGAAATTGCCAAAAAACTTTCGATTTTTTTTTTCACCCACAACTCACTTCATCCTTCTCAGTGTAGCAGTCGATGAAACCTTCACTGTGTATTTTTGCAATTTAGAAACTTGCAGAAATGAACTAGTCTCAATTGGATGAAAGAGGACTAACAGAACCAGGAAATATCCACATTTAAAAAGGTATAGTAAGCAATGTGGGGGAAAACAAGGAGAAAAGTTGGTGACAACACTCCCCCCCCCCCTTCGTGCTCCACTCCCGAAGTTCATGGACGCGCATTGTCATGGCAACGGACGTAACCACTGCGCAAGCTGACCAACATGGCGGAGTCTGAAGCGTCTACTGCGGGACGGTAAGCAGTTAGCAGTTTGATAGCAGCATTTATTTCTCTGATAGTACAGGTGGCTAGCCTGGCTAACACCAGACCGCGTCTCAATCTCATGTGAGATTATTGTGATAGCAAACCTGTGTTTATATGTCTTCATGACTGTAAGCGCTTTGAAAGCAGTGAACGAACACCAGATACACAACGAGCAATTACACAGCAGCTACGTTGTAGGTTACGTTAGCACGTTGCTAATGTTAGCTGCGAAGCTAACGTGCAGAGCGTCAAACAGCTGTAGTGACAACTCTGCTACTTTACCGATAACATCACAACAACAACAACATCCTGACTAACTAGACAGTGAGTTGAATGTCAGCAGGTAACGTAACAGTTCATGTGAAACAGCGCTGATGTTACTCACCTGTCCGGTAGATCAGCGTCCGCCTTCATTCTCCACTCCTCCGCCGGGTCTTCGTCAGTCCACCCGCCATTATAAAACCACACCGATGTGTCCGCAAGTCCTTATCTGGTCAAAGTCCTATTTTTATATTAAATGTTCTTCTAACTTTGTCCTCTCTGGATGTTTCTTGGTCACCTCTGTCCCCACTATGTTTGTACCACACGTTTCTCGCTCAGACTGCGTACACTACGTAACCCCCCGCCCCGCCCCCACCTTGAACGCGCATGAACGCTCCCTGTCTCTGATTGGCTGGAGCATTGTTGTGTTGGCTACACCTTTTAAGAAGCTGGTACAAGAATATTTTTAGCATTTTTGTCTTGAGAAATAACATTAGATTAACTGGTTATTATCAAAAGTTGCAGCTGTACTCAAGTGTACTAAAACTAACTCAAAAGTTAAACTTAACCTAAATGAATGTCATGTTCATGAATACAGCCATCAGCTGCTAGGTTGACCAGGAAGATGCAACTTGCTTCAACAGATAAAGGAAATTTTTAGGATACAATTTTCTGTGTTTACTTGTCGTCAAACTATGAATATGAATTGAAAATTATTATCATGACCATTACTTAGACTAAGAATGACAAACATCAGAATTTCTCTTAAAGTGTTAGAGAGAGTGCAGTTTTGCTAGACATCAAGAAACTGTGATTTTAATGTAATATCTGTTGTTGGAGCCATTAGGAATATTTCATTCAGTATGAAATCATTAAGAAACATTAACTGACACTGCTGGTACAAAAAAATAATAATGTTGTGTGTAGCATGTCTCTCACAGCTCATTGACGCTCATATACAAACAGGAATCACACACCCTGTCACACACACACCCTGTCACACACACCCACACACACCAGAGTGACAAGAATAAACAAGAAAAATATATCACAGACAAAGAAAAATGTTTCTCCCCTTAGAGGCTGCTTGTTGTTAGATATGATCAAAATCCCTTTCCTCTGGACTATACATCCTCACTTCAAAACTCAACCCGCCGAAGAAAAAAAAAAGAAGAGTGTACTTTTTGAACTCTGGCCTCTTGTTTCTCTCAGGAAACCAACCAGAACATTGTCTTTAAAATGAAGTTTCTCTTTAGTGCCATTTTTCCCCCTGCAGCAGAGGGGCGAGCAGAAGGAGACGACAGCGCAGCACTTTGTTGGCCTCGATGGATGTTGCCTTCAAACGCCTTATACCCAATTGAGAAACTTGAGAGACTTTTTTTATTTTTAACACAGCCTTCCCTAATCTAATTACCTCAGCAATTAGACTGCGCTGACATGAAAATGAACTCACAGAGGGCAGTCTGGGAGTTGTGACATGCTCTGTTTGCCTTGGCTGGCCAAAAGACGAACACACAAAAAAAGAGAAAAAAAAAACGCTTCTGAGAGTTGGCATAAAATTACATCAGTTTTTTCGCCTGTGGCAAGTGTGTGGCTCGTGCTTGTGTCCCCGCCAGTGTGTGTGTTTAAAAAAGATAATGGACATACGTATACATCTTTGTGTCTGTACATGTAAGTCGTACTTTGTGGATTTTGAGTCAACAGATATTCCTCTGTATGAGCTGAAATGCATCTTTTCTTCCAGTGTCAGCGATGGCTCAGGATCCCAGCTAGTCGCAATCCCCATAAGCAGACGAACACTCGGATCATGTGTTTTTAAAACAAGGCTCTCAGGAAGACCTCCGCAGCATTCACAGCGCTGGGAGTCACGTGTTTGGCCCGCAGCCTGAGCTTGTTGGCAAAAGGTAAAGTCACACACAGACGGAGAGATGAGAAGCAGCACACGGCTTGGTTTAAGTGCAGACGGGCACAGGGGGAAAAAAAACAACAAACAAGGTTGAGGTTTGAGGAATAAGCAGAGAGAAAAATGAAAGAAATAGGACCAAGTGAAGACATAGAAGCTGAGCTGGTTGACATGTGTCCACGAGGAAGACCAGAAATGGTACTTTTCATATTTTGTCATTCATAATCACATGCTCTGTGTGTGTGTGGGGGGATTGGGGGGGGGGGGGGGGGGCTGCTACTTTTGGACCCACATTTCAGACTAAAGACCAGTTAACTGGAGATGGCTGGGTCAGCGGTTAAGATTAGCATAAGGCAAATAGTGGTTACGATTAGGGTAAGACTCCAGGAAATGTCTATGTAATGTCCCCAAAAGTGACTTAGGACAACGTGTGTGTGGGTTTTGACTTAAGCCACTTTTAGGGACACAAACTAACGTGTGTTTGTGCATCAACTCGTCTTTTTACTGCAGAGGATCCCAGTATATACTACAAAGTCAAACCAAGACTGATTTATTATGTATTTCCCCTGACAGGACCATTATAGCTGCTGATCAGCATACATTGGTGGGTGGAGGGCTGGAACACACACACACATATACACACACCAACACACACACGTACAAAAAGCATATACGACAGAGCATGACTGATTTTCTGTTGGGTTGATAACATCAGCTTGCCAGTATGGTGTACTTCTTGTCGAAATGTGATTGGTAAAAATCAGGTGGCATCACAGATCCAGCATCATCTGAGCTACAACAACAGCTGCAATAATCATGTACAACAGATGTAAGGCACACACAGCTTACACACACACACAACTTAAGAAATATGTACGCACACACACACAAAAAGCAAAGGCATCATTATTGTCAATATTGCATCTGCACCGGTACTTGCTTGTACATCTGTTGTTCTTGGCGAGGAAAGTGTTCCTTATTCCCCCGACACTCATCACACTCACAAATACACAGGCTCACATCTCCTACATGCTGACCTGCCACCACTAAGCACACACAGAGAAGCCTGGTTTCTGTCTCCTGTGGTCATTTTCATGCCGTCAGTTAGAACAGAGGAACCTCAAGGCAGATATATAGGGAAACCTTTCGGATTACCTAAAATTATACCCACCACTAATGTGATATTAATTGCATATATGTTTAAATCAACTATAATTTCCATCAACTCTACAAAAGGCTGAACTCCTTCATGTTCCCACTGGATCAGAAACTGTTTCTCTTTTTAGTGAACCAGATCAATTGGCTCCACTCAGTAATAAGTTTATTCAATGTTATTATAATAAGCCTTATAATTACCAGAATACTATCATTTTAGATTATGTTTGGTTTAAAAAAAAAAACTAGTTGGTGACTTATCTCTTCTCTTCCTTATGTTCAAATGCAGGCTCTGTAGAGACTTTTAGAGGGGCTCAAAGTTTTTCTAAAAAGGGGCAGGAACAACATCATTTATGGCATAACCTGTTGAATTATAGCCACCCATATACAAACAGAGTGTAACAAACCACAACAAACAAACCAAGTCATACTATATTATTGTCCCCCACCTAATTAAATCAGGGTTTTTTGTTAGAAAGCAAATTGCTTTATTGGCATATAAAACTGCCCCCCCCAAGCCTTATACATATTTTTTCTAAACAAAGCAGCCCTCATTTCATCCCTGGAGTGGTTTAATGTGTCATTTTACCAACAAAGTTACCTTCAAATTTATAGTTTTGTTCTATTGTGACAACAGATTTATGCTCTCATCAAAAACAGTCAACATATCATATGATTTCTGATCTGTTTCCAATGTGTTATAAAGTGCCACAAAGCTGATAATCTGCTACAGGCACAGATCAGTATTGAATATGAGAAAGACTGAACAGTAGAAACATTCACAGATCTAAAAATGTAGGTTTGCACCAAACATTATTAATGCATGTATCAAATGACATGATTTACACACTCTTATTTTAATGCACGACATAAAAAGAGTCTACAAATCTGACATTTTACAACTGTTATTATTCTAGTTACGTTTAGTGTTTAAAAGCCTTAATTCTGGTAACTTTAATCTTATTACTCAATATACAGCTCAGCTTGAAATCAAACAAGAATTAAGTAATTGTCACATGCAAGCAACCAGGCCTCCTGCACACTGATTCACAAATCACACAACATCAACAGGTGACTGAACAACCTCAATTAAAACCTGGATCAATCTCACATCAATCAGACTCTTTAAATGTGAGTCCAGACAGCTCACTATAACTCTTCAAGCAAAATACCAACAACACATTATAAAGCCACAGAGAGACATTTAACCATCAGAGAAGAAATTAGCAACCACAGAGACAGAAAGACAGAGAGAAAATGTATATCTGACTCTCGTTATGTGATGTCTTCTTCTTTCTTTAATAGTGATGAAGTATCCCATTAAGTCCCACTGCTTCTGTTACTGTTGGTAACCAGTCTGATATCATTAGCAACAATGACAAACAAGCAAACACTCTTGGTAGTTTCTCTTACGTTATGTTGTTAACCAGACGAGTTCACTTTAAAGCAGCACACGTTTGGCCGCTGCACGCCACCGTAGTCCCGCCATGAGTCCAACCCTGATACCTGAAGTGCATTAAGGTCCTGAGGCTGCACCTGTGGAGCCTAGGTCTCTCCATCAGCTCCCCTGCGGCCTCCCAGTCCAAATCCACTCTCCTGTTAGTGTAACAATCCTTAGCAGACCTTCAGGGCTGCAAATGTTACAAAAAAATGGAAATTTAACCATTAAATCTGAAAAAACTGAAATCTGGATTCTGTGCTTAAATAAAATGTTTGGTTTTTTTAGTGATGCCTTAGAAAATAGTTAGCAATTTGCACATTATAATTTATTGATTTTAATTTATTGATGTACCTTTATGGTTTACTTCATTACCCATAAAGGTAACGAAATTACAGTAGTCCGTTACTTTGTAATCCGTTACCCCCAACACTGAATATGACATTCTCCCTCAAATCAAACATCCCAAGATATGAGTGGAATGTTTTGTTCTTGCAGCTGTATTTATAATCCTTTTTTAACTAAAAAAGTAGCTTAACCATGTCATGTGATAGGCTACTTCAGTAGGGCCACACTTAAACAACAAATATTACTGGTACCACTACAGAAAATTGCATTTAATTGATATTTAATGTCCAGGAATCCATATTATAGACACTACCTCTAACTATCCCTATAACAAACTGCCCACAATTTCACACATTGACCATACGTGGTCCAGCCATGTACTACAGTAGGTATTGACCTAGTCTTGTTCTTTATCTAGAATAGAATAGAATAGTCTTTATTGTCATTGTACATGTCACCATACATGTCTTTATACACAGACACCAAATGAAGAGCAAAATGACCCCATGCATGCCCTCTACGCACCCTGCTGGTGTGAAGGCCAAAAAATAAAAAAAGGAATTTGTTGTTTGTTTTTGGGCCTTCACAACCTTCACAATTGACATTGATAGCAGAGTTCAAAAGTACATACAAAATCCTACCCTGATATTAACATGTGGAAGTATTGTACTGACATTTTGGCCAGGCACAGAGGTTGACTGGACATTTGATGAAATGCAATTTCATGGTGGAATGATTGACTTAACTAATATAGACCTGACATCTCTATCTCTTGAAACATTTAATAGTGTATTTCCTTAGAGTAAAATGTGCTCATCTTACCCTTCTGTCTGATCACATAGAACCAGAAAAAAGCATCCTTGAGTCAAGTTTTTTGTGACATTAAGTGAATTAAATAAAATCTTCCAGAAGCTCAATTATCCCTGTCACGCTGGCAGATATCCAGGTCTTCGCTCTGAACATTAGCTGCTTTATATTGTAAATAGTGTGGCACTTGAATTCTACTGACCTGACTGCATATATAGCAATAAAAGGATGTTAAACTCGGATTCTCTGTTGGTCTCCGCTATCAAACATGAGCAGACACGACAACAAACAACAAAAGATGAGAGATCAAAACTTAAATCCCAACAATAAATCTCCCTCATCTGGCATATCTGAAGAGAAAATGTCCTCTGAAAGCAGCACTGTTGGCCTTCATAGTGCACTGGGATTTGCCAAAAAAACATGTTGCAGCAGCACAGCCATGCACACAGTGGCTGTTTCATATTCAATGAGTCTGTTGTCAGCGATGTATGACACAGCTACATGAGAAATAGCGGCACAGCAGAGAGAGTTTTCTGAAATGTATGCCTTCCCCCCTCATTCACTGCTTTCTCCATCTCCTAATTAAATCAATTTCACCCTCCTTCTCTTTACCTCATGTCTTTCTCCTTCTCTTTCCTTCTTATTCTTTCCATCGCTCTCGCTCTCTCTCTCTCTCTCTCTCTCTCTCTCTCTCTCTCTCTCTCTCTCTCTCTCTCTCTCTCTCTCTCTCTCTCTCTCTCTTTCTGTCGTTCTCTTCTACTCTCAATCTCTCTCGCCCGCTCTCTGCCCTGTGTGACTCCCCCGGCTGCAGTTGATTGATGATGAGAGAAATCTCCCAAGGACAGGCGCCTTGTTAAAGACAGGCCAGTGTGTTCTGTGGGTGGGAGCAAACGGAGATGGAGGGGGTGAGTTAGGGGGATTACAAAGAAAGGAGCTCCCTGATATCCCCCCTGCTGCCCTTATCTTTATCCTATCCTATCCAAATTTTTCCACACCTTTTCTTCCATCCCTTTCCTTACTTGTCTCCCTTCTACATTTCCTAAGCTTCCTACCTTGTAATATTGTGTTTATCATTGTTTCTTCTGTGTTTCATTCACCCTCTTTTTCTTGTTTTCCACTCACCTGCCTCCCCAGCTTCACTACCAGGCCCTTTTTTTAGCATCTGCGTTGAGGGAGAACCTCGTCACCAGGGGGACCAAGGGATGGGGATGATAGTTATCAGGTGTATAGGGAGGAGGGAGAGGGGGATAGAAAGAGGGAAAAGAGAGGGGGCTCTGCGGTCTCTGTTTTGGACAGGGGGCCATCCCAGAGAGAGACAAGCTGCGGTCTGATTAATGACAGGGAAGCCATCGTATTCATCACTGCCCCACATCAGCCCTGAGAGAAACAGTGTTTGTTGCCAGGACTGGTGGCTTTTCTGCTTCTCAATATGTTTTTTTTCCTCCAAGGTTTCAGAATAATGACTTATGAGGAAAGCAAAGTCAAAATATATAGTGAGGTAAATAAATAAGAGGGAGAAAAAACAGATTATAGAAGAATATATTGTATTGGCTGGGTATTAAAAAGGGTATGAAAAGGAGTGGAGTAGGGAGAATGAAAAGAGAAAGGTAAAGGACCAATAAAAGTAGAGTTAAAACCACTAACTATTCAGACAATTGATCATTTATTTAATTTTTAAAGCAAAAATGCCATAATTGTCTAGTTATAGCTTCTAAATTTCGAAAACTGGCAGCTATTGTGTGTCTCATGTGATAGCAAATCTTTGAATTTTAAAATGCTCATCAGACGAACCAAACATTTGATATAATCCCCTCAGGCAATTAGTCTATTAATTTAGGAAATAATCAGAAGATGAAACAATAATGGAAATAATCATTAGAGTAGTTGCAGTAGATGAAATGAATCAAGCATGAAAGGATTGTAGTAGGAAGCATGAAAAATGAAGAAAGGAAAGAAGAGGCAAAAACTAAAAAAGGCAACGTGACCCAATTTTCTTCTGAATTCCCAAATATATTCCTGGAATTGCAAAAAGGTCTTTGTCCAAATAGATTTCTAAGATTTCCAAATAATATAATCTTTCCAGGAAAGAACAACAACATAGTACTGTGTGGAAAGCACCTGAACAAATTGTGATAAATGGATGCCTTCTATGGTTAAATCAGAGAGCTTGTTGTGAAATCCATGTGCTGCTAGCAAATGTAAATTAATGTAAATCGCTTTGTTTTAATTTACACGAGGAACTTATTGAGTCTCAGAGTGCCTGATTAAACCTACAGCATGCAGTATACATGGTCATGCAAGGCAGATCATTACTTTGATGTCCTATTCTACACACACACACATAGCAAGGTTTCTTATGCTCAGATGCTCATTACAGCAGTCCAAAGCTGATCAAAATTAAAATCCCTTTGATTTCAGGTGGAGACACTTTCTGACTCTCACTATCTGAGATGTTTCTAAACCTTCCAGTAATGAGAGCAAGAAGGTTTTTATGAACTGGGGCCAAGATCATTTATGAGTCTTTTAATCTCAAAGTAACACACAACACAAAAAAAACTGACTTAATTAAGATTTTAAAAAGCAGATTTCACTCAGTTAAACATACAACCTGGCCTTGAATCTGTTAACCAAGTTGTTTTTCCCTTCACTGCAACCACAAACATGTAGTCCCTCTTGTTCCTCTCTCCTCCTCCTCTCCTTCCTTTTTCCTCTTGCTATTCTATCTTCCTTTTCTGTACTTCCTCTCCTCCTCTCCTCTTTTTCTCCCCAGGCTCTCCACAGACTCATACAACATTTATGACTGTCTGGAACATGCGCTTGCAGCAGGAAACTGAAGGGCATATATTCTTATCCCAACACCAATACTAAGGCTGTCTAACAGCTTATTTGAGAATCCTGGGTATCCGAGAATCCTGGGTCTGGTTTCTTTTTACACCAAACAGTATTACACCAATTCTCCAGTGACATTGCAACTGCTTAAAACTTTTGCTGGAGTCCGAGACAGATTTCCCCACAGGGGTATCAAGCCTAATCTAGTCGATTTTAACCTGCCATGTGAATATAAATCAGAAAGCCCCCCTTGTCGTGCGGGATAGAGGGTGGAGGAAAAAGTGCAGTATAGTGCCATAAACTTATAAAATGTGGAACCTCTGTAACAGATAAATACTTTTTTTTATTTGTTTCCTCTTCTTGTAAACTTGACTGTACTGTGTGAGGTTTCTCCAGCTTTACATTTACAAACTTTTCACCTGACATCTGTCCAAATTATAATCACAGCAGTCCACTGTGGGACTACTGAGAAGCTTCACTGCCCAGCTCAAGGGTATGGCGGTGGTAGTTGCTGAGTCATTTCATACTGAGATTTGTACCAACAGCCTTGCCGTCACAAGCTATTTCTTTACCCCGACAGTCTTTTTCTGCACCACTTGCATCTCTCTCTCTGTACTGTAGCAGCATGGTGCATTACTTTATGACAACATTTCTGTGATGTCCTCTCTGTGAATGAGACTTCTTTATGGTTTATATTTGGCTTCTTTGTAAAGGCAGTCAATTATACTCTGCTTTAAGTTGAAAGAGATGAGATTAAGTGCAATCAGAAGGAGAAGAGCTTTTGAAATTTAGTGGTTAGAGGGTGTAATTGTATATAATATAAAGTGCAGTTGTAAGCCAAGTGCGTAGGACTCTCTAACCCTCTAACTTTGTCGTAACATGACAAAGTTAGAGGGTTAGAGGTTGAACTACTTGTATACACCTTACACAAGCTTGTAGATTTGAGGTGATGAATGCCTGAGTGTAGTTAACCTTTGTGTCATCCTCCTTTCCTTCTTTCTTCCTCCCTTCCATCCTTCTTTCCTCCCTTCCTTCTTCCTTCCTTCCATCTTTCCTTCCTTCCTTGAGTCGAGGACAACAGAAGGGTTAAGAAAACCTTTTGAAGTTATAATCCTTAAAATTTTAGTCCTGGATTATTTGGTGACACTAGTCGTGACTGCAAATGCACTTTAATAATAAAACTCACAAGCTTCAGTTCAAAATGACACTCGCATTGATAACTGCAGACAGAAAAAATGACATGAGTAGCTACTCTATCAGAAATTCATGAGGAGAGGAGCAACACATGTATGTTTACGTTACAATGAAACAACCCAGAGGCCATTACAGAAACTGTAGGCCGAGAGAAATAATTGATTCACATTTTTTAGGGATGCAACTCAAGCTTAAATTCATTATGGGTTCATCTCTCCATTATTTTCTCAATTAAGTGATTTAATTGTTTCATGGATAGAATTTTAGAAAATTGTGGAAAGTACATGGTGACGTGTCTTGTTGTTGATTGTTTTGCTGTCAAAAATGAGTAACACCATTATTCAATTATCATAATGGTTGGAGATTAATTTCCTGTGGATCAATTAATCAATGAATCATTACAGCTATGGCTGTTTTACCAAAGGACACATCAACTACACCCTTCTTTGCCAAATACCTTCATGGCACCAGCTTTAACATCACATTCAGTACGTGCATGAATGGCTTCCTGCGAATCCCTTGTGTGTACTCTTCCCCACACAGGAAATGCTGACTCTGCTGGCATTGATGAAAACTACAGAGAGGCCATTACCAAATGCAAATACATTGAATGGCCATTGCTCAAAAACTGCCAGCCATGAGTACTAAAAAATGAGGTTTGATTGAATGAAAATCTCAAGAAATAAAACTATTAAATAATATGAGGATAGTGCACCTCTAAGGAACCACAATAAGCAATAACGTGATAAAGAAAAATCACTTTATGAGCATCGGGTTGTGTGAGAGAATGAAAGGTGCCGGTTCAGAGCTCAGTGCAGCCGTGTGGAAAGATTGAAGTAAGTAACTACAATGGGCAATTTTTAAAACGGCTTTTTTATTGGACTTCACACTCTTTTTATGTGGTGCAGAGCCATATAATAGACTGACCATTGAAGTCCTGAGCGAGCGCACTGGTGGTGCAGAAATGGAGTTTAAGGAGATTCTACTAGTTCATATTTCAGAGCTTCTTTGATTTCACGCCTTTACCCTGCCCATTACCTTCAATCATTTGTGTTAATAATGAAATAGGTGGTTTTCTTTTGTTGCTAATCTATCTTATTTGCTATTCAGCCACTTAAGGCCATTTCACTAGAACTCATATTAGAATACTGGGCCCAATGGGTATTAATATTGGATGAAGTGGGAATATAATAATGTGAGTTCCCTCAAAGGAGGCAAACCACTCTCAGTGCCTTTCTCCCAGGCTCTGCAGCAATATGTATGGAGGAATATTAATTACTGTCAAAGCATGATGGTTACTATTATGATTTCACATTATGCAGCATCCAGGGGCAATTGTTGGTGGGATGCTAAACAGGGATAAGCCACTTAAGATGTTGAGGAGAAAGGGAAGGGGCTAAAAAAAAAAAAGAAGAAGAAGACCAGAGGTTTTGATTTCTTGCATTTACTCTGGTTCTCTCCCTTTTCTTCTTTTCTCTTGCTCTTTTGCTCTTTTTTATGGCTATTTCATGAAAAACTGATTTTTTTCAGGTGTTCCCTCCTGCTTTTTTGGGTTCTTTGGTAACTTTCCCTTTCCTCCTTCAACCTCTTCCTACCTCCCACTCTGTCTCTACTGCTCTCTCCCTCCCTCCCACAGGCACAGTGGATCAGAGGGTTTTAGGTGATAAATACCTTGGACCAAGGGCTCACCAGCCACCGATTCCTGCCACTTTACTGTGTCACATTGTGGCCGAGGCCTCATTAAAAAGGCATTAGCCTCCTCTTGGTCCCATGATGGAGGCCATGTCTGGCGCAGTCGCTGCCGCAGGGATCTATTTAAAAGTGGCGGCAGGAATGGATAAGGAAGGGAGAGATAGGATAGGAGAGAGAGAAAGGGGGGAAGTGAGTTGGCCATGTAATGAAAGGAAAGATTTGGCTGGAGAGGCATCAATTCCATGTCTGGTGGAGGACAAACTGAGGTCCGGGAGTCCAAGGAGGCAAAAGAGTAGGAAACGGAGATAACTAGCTAAAGAAAAGTCCACTTACTCGTCCCCAGTGAGTTCATGTGCTTTCAGAATTTAATTGATACCAGCCAATTAAAGCCACCCAGGTTTCACCTAGAGGGGGTCAGGAAAGGTGGAGTCAAGGGTTGGGAACAGGATGAAGCGGGAGGTGGGGGGACGAGAAGATGGAGAGGAACGAGGTGCAGAGGGGAGGTGGAGAGTGCAGCGTGAAAACACAAGAGTAAGCGTTTGCTGCACATCATTAGTAAATAAGTAGTCTGGAGGGGAAGGCAGAGAGGGGAAAGGAGTGGAGGAAGGAGGCATGAAGAAGAGGGGAGAAGGTTGGGGTTGACAGATAAGAGAAATGTTGTTTGGGGCTGTGAATAAAGGATGTAGGGAGGACTATACTGCAACAGCAACTTTGGAAGGGCTGTAAAATAGAAAAAATGCTTAATATCCAGGTTGAATCTAATATACTTCCGTGAATCACCAACAAAAACTCCCTTGTGATAAAAATAGTTATTATCAATAATGATCTTCAGCTTTGAGTAATGTCATATATGATAAATAAAAATAGCAAATCATCACATTTGAAAAGCTGGAACCAGAAAATGTACTGGCATTTTTACTTGAACATTTTAATTTAAATGGTTATTTGATTATTTATCAGAATAGTGAATTTTCCATCAGTATATTAATCAGTTAATCATTCCAGTAAGAGACTGGGGTGTACATATCACACCTTACAAACAATCACAATGTTTTTGGAAGCACTACTTAATATTTCACCTTTCATAGTCAGTTGTCATTAATGATCATTTTAAAAGATTGATAAAAACATTATTGATGTTTTATAAATCATTTATCAGCCATTAATAAGAAAAAACTAGGGGTTGCTAAGTCTTCTTTTTTATTTGTTTAAATGTTGGCATTTAAAAGCTTCCATATATCTAAAACAAGTGACCCAATAGTTCTTATTAATGACTTCTAACTGATCTAGAAAGGCTTAGTAAATTATTTACAAGCCATTAATAAAGCCATTAGCTGAAATTTATGAACCCTGTGTAAAGGCTCCCTCATTAGCAAATGATGTCATGTTTTTTAACCATAACCATGACCTTTTCCTAGCTTTAAGAAGCAGCTTTAGTCATGAACTTTAACTATATGCCATAGTGGTGTAATATCACAATATACTCATCTGAGTCTTTATGGTAGACCCTGACAAACAATCTACTTCATTGTCAATTATATACAAAGACAAATGACTGACTGGAAATGTAGTTTATAACAAAGAAGCAACAGGAATACAGACAAGGGAAGATAGAAATCAAATAAAGGCTGGGTCTGATAAAGTCAAGAAAAACATGAAATGTCTTGACAGGAAGATAAGTACTGTACATATATACTGTATATATGTAACAGACCTCAGGTGGGCTTTCAAGATAGATACGGGCAGAGACAAGCAGACAGATTCCAATGCATCTGCCCTCTGCCCTCCTTTTTTTGATGGAAGGATGAAAAATAAACGAGCAGATAGCTGTCACCTCCGGCGACTGTGTGTCTGTCCATTCATTGACTGGTGTGTGTGTGTGTGTGTGTGTGTGTGTGCGTGTGTGTGTATATGTGTGTGTAGGCAGCTCAATGAAGGAGGATGGGATCAGGCTGGCAAGAGTTACTCAGGTGCAGAAAAGTGTATTGGCTAATAAGGATTTCTGGTTAAAATAACTACAGACAGGCAGTGGGGGTTTTCAGTGGAAAGTGAAGGTACAGGTGATGCGTTTGTCTGGTAGCCAGACAGACAGACGTCATACTGTAGGCAGCTCAGAGAGGAGACAAGCACCGCTGAGGTATGGAGGAAAGCTCTCATACAGATGCAGATCAAAAGGACGAGGTCAGACAGGCAGATGGGACTCAGGTGGAAGGAAGTAGATTAGCTAATGTGATTTTTTTTTTATTAGGTTTTTTTTTTTTTTGGCACAGTAACATGCAGACAGCCGGGCGTCAGATGTCATTTCTGAAGGAATACAGTCTTTGTTCAGGTGAAGAAAAACAGAGAGTCTGAAGTGAGACAGGCTGTGTTAAACCTGGCAGCCTCTGGGATTGCAGTTTGACTGATGAGCAGTATGCTGTGTGAATGATGCAGAGGACAGACAGTCAGCTAAGTGGAGTTGGTGATGTAACACTGCAGTCAGACAGAAAGACAAACAGACCAAGAGCTCTTGTGTAATGATGCAAATAAACACATTTGACAGACAGAATTTGATTTCTATCTTTCTCCCCTCTAAAGCTCCTCTCTTCTGTTAAGTAATTTGTTAAGCTAGTTCTTATTCTAGTTTGTGTTATCTTTGTGTTTGTGTTTGAGCCAATTAATGGATCTTCAAACATTTGGTCCCTATTGTTTTTTCCCGATATGATCATAAAAGAGGCAAAAATCACAGATGAGACAGTTTATTCTTCTGTGTCTGTGCGCAGTTGAAACCCCTTGAGAAAACAGTTTCCAACAACTCACATCTGTTGTTTACAGAGCAGCATTAGTATAATGAAGCAAAAGTTCTATTATTGTAAAAGCTATGTAATTGTAGCAATGAATCTTCACACTTTACCGTAGCTGCAAATTTTCACACGTCTCCCACAATCTGTCTCGTCGCCTACAAGAACTCCAGCGTCTCATCTCTACGCATATAAACTTGTACATTGTGCTCAAGTTTTTGACCTCTTACAGGCTCATACTTTGTTTCTGCCTCATATTTCACACTCAGAATAATAAGCTGAATATTTTAAGCTAAATTTGTGCATGCAGTCTCTCTATGCCAAGCAGTGAGACTGTGTGAGTTGTAATTCTTTTGAGTGGTGTATGAAATAGAAGATAAGGGGTTTGTGGAAAGTTACAGGGCTGCAGCAAACAATTATTTTCATTATCTTTTTTGTTTTTGTTTGTTTGATGAATCGACTAATTGTTTGGCCCATAATGTCAGAAAATAGTGAAAAATGCCCATCTCAATTTCCTAAAGCCCAAAGTGACATCTTCAAATTGTTTGTTTTGTCTAACAGTCTGAAACCACATACAAGAAAGAAAAGCAACAATTCTTCACAATTAAGAAACTGCAAACAACAAATGTTTGTCACTTATGCATAATTTAAAATAATTGAGCAATAATTGAAATAGTTGTTGATTCATTTTCTGTCAATCAAATAACTGATTAGTTGTTTGAGCTCTACAAAGTTACGTGCTACAAAGAAGGCCAAAAGTATTAGTGCATGTATCAAGTACTACTTTACCTGGGTATATACATTTTATGGTTTATACTTCCACTCTACTACACTTCAGGGGGAAATACTTTACTTTCTTTTCAGATGAAGATTTAACACAATGGATAAGATAACAAGCTTTTGAACTACAACACATTGTTAAAGATGGTTTCCAACCTTTTTAGCTTTGGACATGGCGCTTTTCCACTACACAGTCCCAGCACTATTCGACTCGACTCGACACGGTTCCAGGAACAACCTTTTCCATTACAAAAAGGTACCTACTCAACGTGGGCGGGGTCATCATAGCACAGCTCCACGAAACTGCTGTGACTTCGTTTTATACGTGACACAAACACATAAACAATGGAGGACTTGGAGGCAGTGGTGTACTTGCTGCTGTATGTGGCTTTCTGTCACACACAAAGCAACAAAATTGAGCCGTATGGCTGTAACGCTGTTGCCGGTATTTAAAAATGCTGGGTTTGATTCTTGTGTGGGACCGCTCATGACTCTTCCAGCGACAACTCTTCTGACCAATCAGTGGCCGGCAGTCTGTTGACGTCACATTTTAGTATCGGCTCGCTTGGAACCTCAGCAGAGCAGGTACTAAAAAAGTACCAGGTATCAGCTACTATCCCTAGTGGAAACGCAAAAAAAAACAAGTTAAATGTTAAAATGATTCAATATTTCAACAAAAGATTATAGAAAAAGTCAAAGAATTGAGAAATGATTTGTGTATCGGGTTTGTTAAGGTTTGTTTTTTCTTCTTTCCTCTCCCATTAATCATCTCATCACCCCTCACATTTATCAGGTGGCCCTTTGGAGGGGCCCCACCCCTAGGTTGAGAACCACTGGACTAAACTAGCTAACTGTATTTAGAGTAGTGTAAACTAGCTAACTGTATATAAAGTAGTATAAACTAGCTAACTGTATATAAAGTAGTGTAAACTAGCTAACTGTATATAAAGTAGTATAAACTAGCTAACTGTATATAAAGTAGTGTAAACTAGCTAACTGTATATAAAGTAGTATAAACTAGCTAACTGTATATAAAGTAGTGTAAACTAGCTAACTGTGGATAAAGTAGTATAAACTAGCTAACTGTATATAAAGTAGTATAAACTAGCTAACTGTATATAAAGTAGTGTAAACTAGCTAACTGTATATAAAGTAGTGTAAACTAGCTCCACCTCCAGCAGCTACAACAGTAACATGCTACTCTAACACTGATGCTTCACTATTAATAATCTAATGATGTCATGTATAATAAAGGGTTGAAATGAGTATTTTTACTGATTTTGCTGCTAATATTTATGCACTTTTAAGTAGGATTTTTCATGCAGGACTTTTGCTTGTAATGGAGTATGTTACATTGTTGAATTGCTAGGCTACTTTACTGTATGAAGGATCTGACTTCTTCCACCACTGATCATGTCATTAAAGTAAAGGTGTATTATGTGACAAAGAAAATCATCACATCTTTCTATTAAAATGTCAGTGGCTGCTTTAGATAGTAAGTAATATGGAGCCCAGACAGAAGTAGCTGTTGTCAAGGTAACATCCACATTTTGACAGGTATTAAACAGTAAGACAGTTAAGACCGAGTCTATTTTTATGTTTTATTGCTCATTAGATGATGATTGAAAGGCTGCTGTATTTAGCAGTGCATGCTGTTTCAGGAGGAAGAGCCTTCTGTGTGGCAGATTTTTATCTGTAGAGCTTGGTATAGAAGACAAAGTGCTCTGTTTGCAATGTAATATAAAAAGTTTTGTTCCTGTCTATGTTTGACAAATGTTTCACCACTGCAACTGTGTTTTGGTGTTTTGTCATTTCATGCGGGTCACGTACTTGTATGTGCACGACAAAAATACGACAAATAAATAAATAACAATAGTCTTGGTTTCTAACTGAAAAAGCTTTTTGGGTGAGTTAATAGAGCTAACAGGACACTTCTCAGACACAAAGAACATTTCAAGCTTAATAAAGTTTTTTTGTTATGTTGCTGCTGGGATCATTTTGTATAAGTTTATAGACGTATTAATGAAATGAGTGTATGTGTGGTGGATTGTCCTTACAGCCAGTGACTGTATGCCTACTCTGTAAGTGTGTGTCCTGCTGTATTTGCGCTGATGATATTCTGTATATCTGTATCTTCATTTTCATGGCAGTTTATTATGCTACGAATGACGGCAAGTGACAGTCTAAAGACATATTTTCCAGAGGTTTATCTCAAATGATCACCTCTACTGTCTCTTTATCTAATCTCTGGTCATTTCTGGTCATCGTTTGTTATCTTAGCTCATCATATATTATCTCCCAGATTTTTTTAGCATAAAGCTACAATATCCAGATTTATGGATTCAACTTGAACCTGGCCTCACATAACTCTTTGCAGTTCCTTAAGACAGATTGCAGAATCTATTAAACTAAGTACCAGAAGGCTTGTCAAGTTTATCACAAGAGACCAGTATATGTTTTAATCAGCTCGAGGTCCCCCCAGCAACTCTGAAAGTATTAATCGACAGAAATTTAAGTTACAAGTTTGGCATAACTTATTCTTGTTTAGCTGAAACTTTGGACTGTAAGAGAAGAAGATAGAAAACTTCCAGCATCTGGAGGAAGTTGCTGAAATAGCTGGACAGTAATGAGACGACAGGAACGCATACATTTTGCTGACGCCTGTAGAAGTATCCAATCCAATTAATAATAAAATTCCCCACATCCCTCCATATCCCCCCTCTCTCTCTCTCTCTCTTTTATTATGAAACTGTACTTAATTCATGCTCAGAGGGTATTGAGTTCCCACGAGGATGCTCATGCAACAACCCCCCCAAAAAAAGGTCAAAGAAAGTTGAAAGGCCATCAGTCCCTAACCTTATTCACTCACAGATGATTTACTTCCTGTGTTTGCATACGGGCACTACTCCAGGGATTTTTGTGAGGTGAAGTGGGACAGAGGGAAAGGTACCATGGCAACAAGGTCAGGCTGCTTGTTTATCAAAATAATAAATGGCCCTGGGGTTGATGAAAGGGACCTTCATATGGGGGTTAATGATATGAGGTATTGATGGAAACTCTATGTAGTGAGTGCATTCATGAATGTATGCATGTGTGTGATTCTACACACCCGTAGATGTTTGCATTTCTGTGCAGGTACGTGTGTACTAGCAAGCGTGAAGTTAGAACTTTTGAACTTTTAAGGAAACAAGGTAGCTAAGTTTCCATTAAAATGTAGTGCAACTATTACATATGTTTTATATATAAAACACAGGTGAAACAGAAAGACACATTTTTTGTTTTTGAAGAATTCATAAAACTAACCCTCAGGAAGACACTATAGAGCCGCTTTAGCAACTATATACATTTACAAAAAGTATTTCATGTCAAATGCAATAACTTGTGTCTGTACTGTGAATACTGTGTTATTTATTATTGAATGTATTGTAACTTACTATTATTCTGTTTTATCCAACCTGTGAAGCTGAAGGCAAATTATATACAGCTCAATAATTAGGCATACTTTAGCAAAATGGTTTGTACGTTTTTTCTTAATGGCTTCATTAATTGTTATTACTTGTTTTACTAATGCTTCAGAGATCAGTCATAAACCATTAAAGGACAACGTTTGGTTGGTTGTTGAAAATCCATTTGGCTGGTGGTATATCCTCCTCCACCAAAGAGACGTACAATGAAGAAAAATGAGAGAACATATAATCTGCTCAATACAACCACAAATGCAATCACTAAAGGTACAAAAGCTGCACACACACACACACACACACACACACACAAAAAGCTTTAACTGGCAGCCTTTCTGGATTGCAATGCTTTTCCAGCTTAGCGCTCTTCCTCAGGCAGCATAAAGAGATTTATGTTGACAGACCTCTATGATGATTACAGGTGTAACTGTACAGCAACTGCATATATCCTCCTCAAGCATAACTTTTCTTGTTCTTTTATCTACTATTTTTTCTTTAATGCGTCAAAACCCCTGAAGGACAGTTAAGCGCTTACTGTCTGGAAGAGCTGCAGGGCGTCCAGGCCATAAGGACACTTTATTCAATCATGTCTTTACCATTTATGGAGATTCTTTTAAACTGTAGTAGAAAGCGATACCCACAGCTATTATTTCTTTTCATTTTATACTGTCTTAACTGAAACTGACACATGAAATGCACCAAATAGTCTACACAGTCTAAAAAATGCAGTTAAAATGGCAGCTTAAAAGCAATAGGTGCATATCTTGTCTCTGTCCTGTACTTTCATCTGAGCAATTTTGTTAGCAGTTAAAACCACTACAGTGTTTTTCTCCTTGTGCTACAGATACAGATACAAATTGATTGCCAATACTCGAAATGTGTTGTTAGAATGACTTTCTCATATATCTACTCCTCCATGAAGGCGAGAGAGCAGTGTTTGTGTATAAACAGTGTATGAGAGTGGCGTAGTGTACAGGCATTTAGAAGGACAGAAAGGGGGTTATATAATACGAGGGGTGATGAGAGGTTATATGGCCTAGTGAGTAGTAGTTTTGAGTAATGGACAGTGAACTGGGTTAGATCAAAGGTTATTAGCTCTGAGCAGGGCAACCTCTAACCTGCTCTCTAGCAGATTTGTGGGTTTGAATTGCAATAAAAAGCTTACCCCTGAAAACCTTTAAAGGACCAGTGTGTAGGATTTAATGGTATCTAGTGATGTGGTTTCAGATTGCCCCTTTAGTTGTAAAACTTGTGTAAAATGTGTAAAGGCCCTCTGTAGAGCCAGTGTTTGGTTTGTCTGCTCTGGGCTACTGTAGAAACATGGTGGTGCAACATGGCAGCCTCTATGGAAGGGGACCTGCTCCCTCTTTAGATATAAAGTGCTCATTCTAAGGTTCACGAAAATGCAACAATTCTCATTTTATTAACATACTTGAATACTATATTCCATCTCTGCCATTAGCTCCCACTAAATCTTACGCATTGGTCCTTTAATATCTGCTGCTTTACAGAATCAGACATATGATGGATTGGGACAGCGCAGAGGTGGTGGCTGCCATCTGGGAATGTGTGATACAGAAGCAGGTGATTGACTGGGATTTAGTGGAAACGGGCCTGACTGTGTGGCCTGACAGGGACTGATAGCCTCGCTATCATCATTCTGGGTCACAGCACAGGGGGGGTCTGCACTCTGTTTGGGAGGTCAGGCTAGAAGGACAACAGCAGGATGGGTGAGGGTATATATTGAGTGTGTATAGATGACTTTGTATCTCAGGTGTGGTGTTTGTATTTAGTGAAAAGAAAAGAGATGGTCCATTCAGAAACAACATATTTAATGGTCATATCTATCATAAAACAAAGAAATGAAGAAGAAGGAATGGTTAGAAGTAAGATTTAAGTTGTGTGATGACATAAATACAGACTGCAAAAAAAGGAGTGCAGCACATTTTCAGCATTTAGTTTAGATAATACTCATTTCTCACACAAGGTTCAGAGATAATGAGCCAACTGCAGCATTAACATACACAGTTAGTTATGATTAAAGCAGAAAAACAAAATTGATGCTTATATTTGGTTCACCAATGTACAAATTCTACATTGTGAAAATACATGTAGCCTTCTCTAAATGTGTATTTAATAGTGTGTCAGTTAACATGATAGATACTGAAAATGACACTTAACCTATACATTGCTGATGCTCCGTAAATATAGTGGGCATTCAACATTCAACCAAGTGTATCCTCAGTTTTTGCCTCCTGGACACATCCCTCTACAGGTGTTCTGGGCACGTCCAACTGGCAGTGGACCCCCGGGGCAGACCCAGAACCCGCTGGAGGGATTACATATCTCTCATGGCCTGGCTACGCCTTAGGATCCCCTAGACAGAGCTTGAGGGCGTTGTCTGGGTTTCCTTACTCAGCCTAATGCCCCCGTGACTTGATAGAGAAGAATCAGAGAGGCAAAAAGGGGAGAAGGAGAGGTGTAATGCAACAGAGATCCCAAACGGACTTCAACTGGGGACATTCATTGTTTGGGGCTCTGCTGGTTATTCCCAGGTCTCAGCCAGGGACCAAATCTGACCGGGCCTTCGCTGTAAGAGCCCCCAAACTGTGCTTATTTATACCAGACAAGCAACACCTTTAGTGTCTTTTAAATCTCTTCTTTCTTCTCTACATTCTTTAATGAAAGTTTGACATGTTGCTTTTTTATTATCCCACTTCAGACAGTTTATATTGTTGTGGAACTTCATTTTATTCCCGTCTGTCCCCTCTATCTTATTCCCTCTCCATTTGTTTTTAATTGCTGTTTTTTAATTACTTTTTTCTTACCTCTGTTAAGTACTCTGTAACTTAATTAAACTGATTAAGAGTTAATAAAGTTTATTATTATTATTATTGTTGTTATTTGTTATGATTATTATTATCACTTCACAGAAAATTAGTAGTTGCTTTGAACAATTCTCATAAAATCACTGCCAAACATACTACCAAAGTTTTCACTTTAAAAATTTTAATTAGATTTTAAAAAACAAAACATAAAATAACATTAATTTTCTAAACTCATCAGAATCTTTAACCCAAACTTGGAGATATAAGGTTTCCATCAAACAATTTAGTTTAGATAATTCATTTTCTTAATGAAAATAAATTAGAATAAACTGACTCACTGTACTGTGATTATCAATTACACGTTACCAAAATAACAGTTCTTATTCACTTTAACATTCAACAAATGTTTGCAAAAGTAATAACCACTCTCATTGGCAGTGTATCACTAACTGTGTATCATGAATAAAAATAGATAATGTTATTCATTATAACCCCATTAGTGCATTTATCACAATGTGCAATTAAAAACTGGAACTGGTGTCTTGATGTAATAAAACTAATCAACCCACAATCAACAATTAAACTTTGTGGATATTATATCCATATGGCATTTCACTCTCAGTATCATTAATTTACAGTTTCAGCTCTTTTTTTTTCAATCTAAGATGTTAATCCATTTATAATAAAGCTCATCATCAACAATGCAGTAATAAACGAGTGTAGATGTAGCTTGTGCTAGCATGGGGATAAAGACATTGATTATTTTTATGTTTAATTTCTTTCTCTGCTTTTTCCATCTGCTCTTTTGGTTTTATACCCCTCCTCACTACCACGTTCAGTCTCTTGTCCTTATCTGTGTCTTTTTCCTTTCCTTCTAGCTTCTCATTCCTACTCTCACTCCTTTACTTTCTCTTTCTCCATCTCTTTAACACCCCATTCTGCCCCCACCCTGAAAAGCCTATAAATCACATGGTGATAGATTGGCCCCGTTGGGAACGTCTAAACCCAAGACTCAGAGCAAGGGTAGCTCACCAGATATGGCTCTTCTTTGTTCTGAAACCACATCACAGGGGGATATTTACATGAAGGGCACAGATCCCAGTCATCCTGGCTTGAAAAGGGCTATATTCACAGGAACAGTCCAAGGACAATAAAAGACTACGATAGCAGATATTTTCAAGGGACCAAATTGCAGGTTATATTCAGACTCAGACCTCTGGTGGGACTGAGTACTACCATCGTCTCTATTTATATTGCAGCTTTGTGATTTCACTGAGAATGGCCATCAAGACAAAGCGTGTGTTTGAGTTCAAGAGGCGTAACCTAGAAAGTGAAGCATGTTGCTGCTGTGTGGAAGGCATGCCGGATGAACATCAGCCTGGGGTGCCTCTCCCGTCATGTGGCCCGAATCTGCGATAAGTGGTTTATACCACAGGCCCTGTCATTGCTAGGTTGACAAGAGTTCAGTTTAACTCATGTTTCACACACTAAATTAGACACTTCAGTTTCAAATGACCTTCATCACAACATGCTGCCTTGCCGTATCTTCTCGCCAGTGAGCCACCATGGAAAGCTCGCGAAAAAGACACGCTGCGAGGTGCTCGCACCATCCATCACACCTCGCAGGAAACGCCGATGTGGCTGTCACACAATTTTAGACACACATTTCACTTTTAATGTATTTATCTCTTTAAAGGAATGCCAGACGTAACAAGGTCACCCCGCGTCATCACAATTTGCCAAAAGCCCCTTCTGCCATAAGTCACTCATCCCAGAATTTCAACCCCAGGTATCTCTCACAGTGGGATTAAATGTTTATGCAACGCAGCAAGAGTTCACAGTTATAACAGCAGGTGTGGCACAGTTTAACACAATGTCAGGTGGAGTCATCACCTTATTGTTAATGACTATAGACAGTATATACTCTAGGCTATAGACAGATGCCACACAAAGGCCACCCAGGTGCTTGCAGTGTACAGCCAACTTTCTTTGCAAGGCTGCCAGACTTTTTTAAAGATGCACTCCCTGATCTTGCTGTATTTGTTCCTACTAGTGCCCCCAAACCATCAAACTAACATAAACATCACCAGTTGATGGTGCTATTGAGCGCTATTATAAAATCAGTCAGTGTATCTTTGAAGTCCCTATCAGGGTATTTCCATTGTAGGACTAGGAACCTTTTGTGGAACTTTTTGAGGATTTACATTTCAAACTGGGGAACCAGGAAGTAAAGGAACTATCAAGATGGAGTTTGCAGAGCTTTACCAAGACAGCTCTCAACTTGTTTACAGATTTATTCACACAATAATGGTGGCTATAATCAATATTAGTGGCCGAAATGAATTTGCTCCGGAGACTGTCTGGGTTCAGCCTTAGAGATAGTTTCAGGAGTCAGCCGAGGTGGTTTGGGCCCCTGGTGAGGATGCCTCCTGGACGCTTCCCGTTGGAGGTGTTCTAGGCACATCCAACTGGGAGGAGACCCCAAGGCAGACCCAGAACATGCTGGAGGGATTACATATCTCTCCTGGCTTGGGAACGCCTTGGGATCCCCCAGGAGGAGCTGATGAGAAGTTGCTGGAGAGAGGGATATCTGGGTTTCATTGCTCAGCCTAATGCCACTGTGACCCGGCCCTCACATAAGTGGCAGAAAATGGATGGATGGATGGTTTCATGGCTAGTTTAAGAAAGAGCGAGTGTGAAAACAAGCTAAGAAAACGAGACCAAGCAAGTTGAGGTAAAGGAGAGAATAAAGTGAGTGATGGAAAGAAACAAAACTTAATTTGCCTATTTGCATATCCCAGTGACACATCGAAGGAGAAATGAATCATCATTTAACACTCAGCAGATCGTCTATGATGGAGACAGACACTCTCTTGCGTCTGTATGTCTGCTTTACATCATTAATAACAATTAACACAAAGAGCATCCTGTTTCGACATTAAGTTTCAGGTTTATAAAACATTTCATATTTGGTTCACATATTACAAACTCATATTGTTGTAAACTGGATGTGAGTGTGAATGTCTATTTAAAAGACTGAAAATGACTATCAGAGGATTGTGTGTCAAGTGACTTAAGAACAGGCAAACCTCTAGCTTATAATTTATTAAATATCATTACACAAAGACACTTTGAAAAGACCAGTAAGAATGGACAATGAAGTCAGTGAAAATACAAAACAGAGAGTGCTTTTTTTCAAATCTATTCCTGATAACATGCATTAGACAACAAGGACTTCTGGAGCTCTTTGACAAATAAAAATAAAAAAGGCAAACTCCCTTGCTAAACCTGCCTGTAATTCCTTTTCATTATTAAAAGGTCAAAGTCAAAGCCTGATTTAGCAACCTGAAGTTTCATTCTCCTTTTCCTCAGTTCCTTCTCTCCATTAGCTTCACCAGCTCATGGGAGACGATTCCCTCCATGAAATCTAGCACAATAATGTACACTGCACAGCGACAAGGAATAAGACTTTTTAATAAATGAAAATCCTGTCAGGAGACAGAACCTGAAACCTTTTGCCAGCTGCCTGTTGAAAGTGTCTCGCTCTGTATTATGCGGTGGACTTTTTTGGGAGTCTGCTCCAGATAAGGTAAATAAAGCCTTTTATTGCCTTGATTCATTCAAAGATAGAATCAGCTGTGTAATATAGCCACCAAGATATCAGGGGATTGGAGACAAATAGGGATAGGAGCATGGTAAGGAATACATCATATGAAGTTTTTTTAATGTATTATTCTTTTGGTGGGAAAGAATATGCTCAAAAGGCCTGCAGCAATCTAAAAATATAATTTCTCATTATCCAAAAGCTTAAATCATCAGAAATTATAATTTTTTGTTCACTGATCTGTTTAATTAAAAAATGTGAAAGTAAAGAATTGTTTAACCTGTTTCTACCCTTCTGACAAAGTTATTTTTTTTATCATTTGTTTAACCCTGCAATAAACATGTTCTGTGTGATAATATTGACTATAATCTGCAGGCTGTGCTACAATTAATGACTACACCTTAACTCATAACCTGCGGACATGCTGACCTAAACTCAGCCTGGTAATAAGGTCATATCTGACAGCAAGCAGTCTGCTTTCATTACCTCCATTTGACACTTAATGTTCCTGTTCACATACAGTAGCTCTGACACGTATCGATCCAGTATTAAAACTGCTATAGGGCTCAGCCTCAAATCAATACACAAATACTTTACCAGCTCTCAGAAAATTCCTTTTCTGTAACGTCAAGTCCTCAAGTGGTTTAAATAATTTCTGTTGGCACAGCTGAATGCTCCTCGAAATTACTTCTTTTTTTTTTATTTGTGTCTTATTAGCAGTTATATGACAATATGGCAGTGATTTATTTCTCAGCTTGCTTCTTTTTTACTTGTTCATATTTTCTGATGCGGCACTTTCACGCACCAAATGGAACAACCTGTCATTCTCCCGCAAGGTCACTGAACATCAAAAGTCACTGTCACTCCTGTCAGTCCTCACAACCGTGGCAGTATCTACCTCTGTTTGTCAAAGTTTTATTTTCTTTCTTATTACATTTCTACCCATCTATCTATCTATCTAAAGTTGTCGCTCTTTGCTTTTTCATCGGAAACCTTTTGTCTCATGGTCCTGGGAGGCCTGCAGCACTGTTAGATGTATCTTAAGCTTTGCACCACCACAGGTTGAAGACGATCCACTATCTATTAGTGGCTACAAATTAAAATGTCTTCACTTATTTATATAGATATAGGTCCTGTTTACACCTGGCATTAGCATGTGTCTCGGGTGATCACGAGCGGAAAGCCGAGACATATTGCCGTTCACACCTGTCTCTATTATGCACCTCGAGCCGACCAAGGTCAAAGGGCATCACACACCGTTAAGACAAGAGCCAGATTTGCTTTTAGTGCAGGCTACAGAGCAAAATGAAAAACTAAAATATAAAATGTATACAGGCTATTCCAACAGCTCAAATTACAAATACACTAGCGTTTACACTACAAATGATATGTGGTCAATTGTGTGCAGATCACCTCAGGAAGTGGTTTGAGTAATCATTTACACTTGTATTTACTGCTGTCAACTTGTGATCGGATTGTCTGAGTTGCATGTTAATGCCAGGTACAAACAGGGCCATTGTTACTTTAACATAACATGGAATATATGTATAAGTCTAGATGCTCTGTCCGCCCAAAGCTAAGTTTTGAATGTCATCTAACTCTTGTCTGTCAGCACCACAAAATCAAGCAACAGCAACAGTAAACAGCAGATAAAATGTGTTTTAAAGCACTAGAAAACATTGTATTTCCTTTGTAGTGCATTACATTAAACTACCATTCTGGTCTGCGTCGCCACTTCTGAAAAGAACCAATTAAGCATTTTGGGAAGTGCACTTTTCCACTTTCTTGCTAAGAGTTAGATGAGAAGATTGATACCATGCCCAAAACAGAGTGGTATCAATCTTCTCATCTAACTTTTGGAAATAAAGCAATTAATTATATTTCACAAAATGTTGAACTATTTCCCTAAAAGCCCTTAGACTTTGCCTGGAAGAAAGAAAAAAGGACTAACAGTTGAGGCTGAGTTGTAAAGCAGCTACTCAATAAAAAAAATCTCTTTCAGAGAATGACAGACAGAGAGAGAGTGACAATACTGAGTTGTACTGCAACTTATAGGATAACATGGAAACATGAAAATGGCCATGTGACACTACATATGTCTGCATATCCTACTCACCTTTAATAAACTGCTGTGAGGGCAATTTTAATGCAGCTTTTACTCTTCATTTTATAACCACAAATCCATGCATTATCAGTGATTTGTCATGCTATAGACTCAAATAATTGTATGAGAAAGCAAAGCACAATACTATAAGAAAAGTCAAAGATACACAGTATGCTTTGGAATTGAATCAGTTAATTTCTATAGCTCAGGCTGAGAGATGAAGAGTCTCAGAGCAGAAGACATCAGAGACACCACACTATCCTCAGTCAATTTAAATCACATCAGTGTTCTGCAGGAGCCGTCTTCCCAAAAGCCAAATTGAAATGAAAGAAGAGGAAAAAAATTACTTTTTCTACTCAATGCTTTTATTCTTTTGGGTTGTGCTGTATAGATAGAAAACTTGTTTTACATGTAGCAGACCAAGTCAACTGTCACTTCTTGTAAAAAAAGACAACAAGGAAAAAAGATAGAAAGGGATAACAGCAATAATCTGTGTTAAACCTGCTGAGCTACTGTATTACTGAAGCTCTTGGCAGGTGCGGCCACACTGTAGCTTCACTCACTTGGTTAGAATAAACTCTGTGTTGCTATGATCACCGTGAAACTCTACATTAGTAAGACTCGCACTCAAACGAGCAAAGGAGAGCGCTAAATCTACATTTTTTGCTGGTGTAATGTCGAAGGAAAATTAGGCACAGTGTTTTAGCAGCTGTGGCTTTAGTAGATGTATTCATGCTACTGTAAGAAAAAGAGAGCGTATAGTGCAACAGGAAATTGATTTGCATGACAGATTGACATGGAAGTTGCTAAATTCTACCCAAACAAGCTCAAAATGTACAAAATATCACACGATGGCATCGCAGGCTTTCACATTAAATGGCAGTAGAAACATTTAGAATTGTATAGGCAAGGCTATTTTATTTGTACAGCACCTTTAAACCTCCTGTTGTCCTCAAGTCAAGGAAGGACAGGAGGAAGGAAGGAAAGGAGGAAGGAGGAAAAGAGGAAGGAAGCAAGGAGAGAAAGAAGGAAGGAAGGAAAGGAGTAAGGAGTAAGGAAGGAAGGAAGGAAGGAGGAATTTAGGAGAGAAGGAAGGGAGGAAGGAAAGCAGGAAGGAAGGAAGGAAGGAAAGGGCAAAGAAAGAGGGGAGGAGGGGAAGAAGGAAGGAAAAATTAAAGAAAGAGGGAAGAAGGAAGGAAAGAAGGAACAGTCAAAAGAGATGGGGTCAATTTGACCCGGGAGGACGACACAAGGGTTAAACAATAAGCCAATTGAAAGTGATCTGCATGACATCTGCATAAAAGGCAGTAAGATAAGACATAAAAGAAACATGAGACAACACAGAAAGACATTAATAGAATTTAGAAGGAGTCAAATAGAAGATAAAAAATAAGATGGTAGAGTGCACTATGAATAAATAGTCCTAAATATAGCTGAGCAGAAGCTTGAAACAAGGGTTCACATGAGGAGCATTACATTAAAAAGACATACTCCATAAGACAGCTGCTTGCATGAGACAGAAATATGAAACAAAACTCCACCTCTGCCACCTCTATTATGCACTCTAGCATTGTTCATAAAAACTGATGTATCATCATCTATCCAAGTTTGGGTGAAAAACTATTTGCCTGCCAACGACCTGCATTTAATGAAGCTACATTTAGAGTAAGAACCTTGGCAGTTTACAGGGTTTTCCTGTGACAGAGCTGAAGAAGGACTGTGGCTGGCAAGGAATGGATGTAAAAAATGTAAAATGTGTAAAAAAAAAATAGCTGAGTGGATGCTGAATGATTAAGTGTGCTATTCTCTTTCTATTACTTATAAAGATAAAGTGACTAGCACACCTGGTTCTGGCCTGTCTTGTAAGCACCGTTGTCCTTATAGCCTCGACTCAACAGATTTGTGTTTGCTGTATTTTGTACACAATCAGTTTTGTAAAGTGTACATTTTGTCAGGTCAGAGAATGATTGATTGTCATTGAAGTGAACCAAGTGGAGGGTAAATGCAGCTGAAAGCCAAGTGTTCAGTGTCAATGCATCAGAGGAGTGCTGCATCTCTCAACTGACAGGTGGTAGAGGGCCACTGATAAACACCTCAGTATTAAATGTGCTCAGTCAAGTCTCATTTCAGTTACCCTTATGTGCACTGTAAAGTTTTTCCACAGTTGTGCAGCCACTCTTTCTTTTCCACATCCTTGGGAAATAAGTATGTTTTTGGTGTTATTACTGCTCATGTTTTTTTTTATGTTGTAAAATCACCCACAATCAGAGTTTGTAGCCCAGTCATTATCTTTCCCTGTGGCTTTTTGCTTTCAAAAATTATCCGAGTCCAGACTGCTGTGTGACAATGTGTTGCAATGTTATTAGAGTCTGTTTTAAATCATGTTTTCAAGTTGTGCCTTTGGTTGTTAAGGAGGTTTGTTGTAAGTTCTCGCTTTCACGGCCATCCACAGCTGTGTCCTGCAAAGCAACAGCGTTGATTAGGCTCTCTGCATGGATGATAATGCAACATGTCCTCCAAATAACACGAAAAAATACATTGGTGGTCCACACATAGAAGCATTTTCTCATCTGAGACCCCAATCGACAAGCAGTCACACAATAATAACATTCAGCCATTATCTCTCTCTCCTACGGGGGCTCATCACTCTCAACCACACACACACACACACAGCGTTATTGATTACTGTGGTGGAAATAAGTAGCAGTCCTCATTGCAGATCTAATAACCTTCAGATATTCACTGTGTTTCCTCCTGTCTGTCTCCCACAAACTTTATATGAAGCCAAATAGAACTTGTCTGCACTTTACTGATTATACCTTTACTCTTTTTATTGAGTACAGACAAACATACAAACATCAGCTTTTCTTTGTGTTTTATGTGTTTTCAGTGTTAACTATCTTTAATTTATATCATATTAATACTCTTATCTGTAGGGTTGACAGCACGTGTAAAACATACCAGTGGTTGATGGGACACCTAGGAGGACAAAGCTTTTTAAAATATCACTTTTCTACATGTTTATGTGTGTTAAACAGGTGGTTTGATAAAATACTTATTGGCTTTTAACTTGAGACAGTTTTGTTGCACTTACAGTAACGAGCATAGTTGTTGTCTACTCAAGTAAAACGCTATCTTTCACTTCTCACACCCCAGACCCCCGCCAAAGAACCTCCCATATTCTGAAACCTACAGTGAATGTTGGCAAGCATGAAGTTATTTGTTTAATGAATTCCATTTGGGGTTTCTATAATCTCTTCCATCAGCAGTGGCTGTCCTTTTTAGAGGCCACGTAGAAGAAAATTAATGCACCCAACCCGCCACTGTTAATGTAATGCACCCTGATTATGCAGGAGGGGCGAAAAAAATCAGCAATTCAGCAACTTAACAGACATGATGTGCTTTCCAGGGTCTTTAATATTGTGTGTTGTTTCCAGGAAAACAGGAGAAGAAATGGGCACCTGCTACTAGACACTTGAGGCCAGAGCGCTTAAAAACACTTTGCACGTCTTTTGCAGCTGACCGGACAGGCGTGGGGGTCTGAAGGTCGACAGCTCTGTGATGCATGACAGTGGAACGGAGTTTTCTGCTAACGTTACGCCGATGTTGGTTATAGCGAGGTCAGCATGTTACACACACTTTGTGGCTCTGAATTTCTGCTCCAAGACCACAGATACACATCAGGAGACTGATGAGCCAACTGCCTGTCTTCACTCACTTATGGACGTGTGTGTGTGTGTGTGTGTGTGTGTGTGTGTGTGTGTGTCTGAGTCTGTATATGTGTGGGTGTTAGTGTGTGTGTGTGTGTGTGTGTCTGAGCCTGTATATGTGTGTGTCTGAGCCTGTGCGTGTGTGTGTGTGTGTGTGTCTGAGCCTGTATATGTGTGTGTCTGAGCCTGTGTGTGTGTGTGTGTGTGTGTGTGTGTGTGTGTGTGTGTGTGTGTGTGTGTGTGTGTGTGTGTGTGTGTGTGTGTGTGTGTCTGAGCCTGTATATGTGTGGGTGTGTGTAGGCCTGTCCATTTGTCGGTGACTGTAGTGAATTGTGGCATCTACTGTATATGTCAAGCAAAAAGATGCAGGTGTATTAAAGTTGCACTAATCACGCTATCATAATGTTTTTTCAGTGACAATGGATCAAATTGTGCAATAGAGGTGGGAAGTCAGAGGAGCTATTTCAGGCATCAGAAGTAAAAAAAAAATGAATTAAAAATAACTAACATCTTGTACAAATCAGTGGTGATGTCGACAAGCTAGGCTAACTAGCTTCCACTTCCAGAGTAAGCTAGCTTGGAAATTACTACTATAACTATAAACTTAATAGCAATGAAAATGTTATTAAGGGACATATATCTTTAACTTTGAATGGTAGGCTATATGACGAACGGTATGTGAAGTTGTTGGCAAAGAGGGGGGGGGGGGGGGGGGGGGCATTTGGAGTATAATCATCTATCTCAGAAACTGACATTGCATTTTCTAGCAATGGCAGAAAATGTCCAAAAATGGTTTTATCTTCTTTAGAAAGTTTGAAGAATATAAACAATAGCTGCAGTGTCATTTTATTTGATACGTTCTTGCACAAAAAATTAGGAGAAAAGGACTACATCCTTTTTCTATGAGATGGAAACAAGCCTGACCATATATGAGCAAAGAATAATTTAAAACATTTAGTGTATATTCTCACTTAAATTATATACAAGAATATGAATTACAATTATATTCTATTCTCTTCTGCAAAGAGAGGCTATTGTTTCTGATGTGTGTATGTGTGTTATCTGAAGAGGAGGCCCCATTGTGCAGCAGCTCTTGAAGCAGGACCCCCTAATCATATCACTCACCACTGCATCTAATAAAACGAGGAGCTGGAAATGAAGACAAATTGATCTCCCAACTTATTTTATCATGTCTGTCTGCCTCTGTGAATCCAAGAGAGACAGGTGTTTCTCAAATTATCCCAGAGCTTGTGTGTATTTGTGTGTGTTTGTGTGTGTCTCTAATCATGGTTCACAACACACCATTATAATCATCTCTAACTTCGTCTCTGCATTGTTTTGTGTCCAGAATCACAAGTACACACCTGGATAGAGAAAACAAGCTGCAGTGTTGGTGGGTTTGTTTCTCTTTGAAATTGACTGCCTTAGTCTGCGGAGAGTGTTAGCATACCACATATGGGTTAGGTGAGGCATATGGGTTGTAAACACATCCAATAAAATCACACATAAGGGACCAGTTAAAAAGAATATCGCTGAGCAAAAGTGATAGCTGAACTGCAATATCAAGGTCTAGGTGACAGCAACACTTTGAGGAAATGTCAACTTTAAATAACCTAAAATAACAGTAAAAAATGAAAACTTTGAATGTCAGAGATAAAAAACCATCTTCACAGTGAGTGTCATTTTGAAAATACCACCATGAACCTCCCAAAAACTCAACATGAATCTCTGACAGTAAGTCGACAAACAGCTTGACTATTCACTGGAAACATTACATTGTGGTTTGTTTTGGGGGTTTTGAGCAGATTATGAGAGACTATCAGAAATTATTGCTACAAATGAACTCCCACATCTTATAAATACTCTAAAAAGTGCAAGAAAATTGTGGTTGTGGTTTCATCCTACTGACATAAAAGAAAGAGAAGACATGTATCCATCCAAACTCAATGAAATTAAAAGTTGAGTGAAGCTAGAAATCTGAAGAAAGTCAAATTCACAAATGTTGAACCTTTTCATTTTCCCAATCATTTGACACTAAGAATAAGGACTTATCACATCAGAATACTTTTTATTTATTTATTTGTTTATTAAGATTTATTTGACAGGGACAGTACAATCAACACTTTAGTTTACACCGCAATATAAATATGTCAGAGTTAACTAAGAAGCTAGTTTATATTTATGTCAACACAGGCAGGTCAACAACTTAGCAAAGCACAATGAAAAATAAAAGAGAGGAGGGAAAAAAGTATTACATTTTGAAATATAAACAGCACATTATTAATAAAACCTGTGAATAAAAGCAATGTCCACAATAGAGTCAGACACATATAAACACAGAAGCTGGATATTTAATTATAGGTACAGCTTTGGTGTTGTTTGAGCCAGTACTTTAGAGCTTTTTTTCCAACAGTGAAAGGATTGTGTCCTTATATATGAGTGGCTCGGATTGAGAAGGCTGAACATTCAAACATAGTCCTTATGAAAGAGGAACAATGCAATCCCCCTCTAAATGTGGCTCTGACATTGTCCTTTTTTCTTCAAATAGGCTCAGTGATGGAGAGGTGAGACCATGTAGGATTTTAAAAAACACAGGCAGGCGTCATTATAAAGGCTGAGATCGTCCAGGTAGAGAAGATTATGCTTATGAATAATGCGGCAGTGGTGATATGTGATATGTGTGGGGCTTGTTTATAGAGGGGACTCGAGTTAATCATGCATGTGACCAGCTTGTGATACAGAATGATAGAGATGGAAGAAGATCATTGCTTGCATATATAAAAGCATACATGCAAGAACTCTTGGTGTTAAAGTGTAAAGTGAGGCTATATTACTTTTGAGATGAGATATAAAACAATCTCTCACTCAAAACTTTAATCCATAAGCAATTAAACGCACCTTTGCTCAACAGAATTCTCTCAGGGTGTTTTCACCACTGCCTTACTTTCTCTAGTAAGACCAGAGGCTTATAGTGGCTACTGTTAGCAAGCTTTAAATAGATATTGCTGCTTAAATTACATTACCGACATGACTCTATGCGCAATTACTGACTTGAATGCAATTTGTGGCCAGAGAAGGTGCCGTAGTAGTGAATGTTACATAGCCTTGCTTTAAGGTTTTAAAGATGTACCGATGTGATGCCAGCTTGGATCTAATTTGGCCAGTTTGAATCACCAATTTACACTTGGTTTAATCCTGTCTAGGTGCCCTTAAGCAAGACCTGAACTACTCCAGAAGAGTTTCTCAGTGACAAACACATCCACCTGTGTACTGAGCATTCCTTTGTCTCCTTTTGCCTATATAAAGAATAAAAAGTCAGTATAATGCTCAAGTCAATTTCACTAATTCACTCAAATGATGAGTTACATACAGTTTGCTATGCACAGGATACTTTGATATTGAATGACCTTCCCTATCCTAGGTTTTCAGTTCCTGGTGAGTGCTTTACATTGTCACGTGGAGTTTATTCTTATACTGTGACTATTTATAAAAACCCTTTTTAGGTTTTAGGGCTATCTGCAGGGAGAACATTAGACCATTTCAACTGGGCAACGATTCACCACTACAGTGAACTGAACCCAGGTCATCCGCGTGAAAGATACTTCTCTGAGCCATCGATTTCAGCTGTCTGCCAAAATGACAGTACTTTACCAAGCAGCACACTGCATGTCGTCATTGTCCTCTGATAACCTCTAAAAAAAAAAACCTGTTTTATTTGCTTTGTCAATACTAATGTTTAATGCTGATTCAACTGGGTGCTATCTTCTTCTGTTGTGATTAACAGTGACCTAATAGGAACATATTTTGCATTATCATTCCCTTCCCTTTCTCACACATATCACCCATCAGTGCAACCTGAAATTTCACGCTCCATATATCACATATGAGTCATAACAAGTGCCACCACAAGCCTCTAAACACAGACTGTGACAAGGTGAACAGTAAGGCATCTGAACTTAAAGAGGGATTTTTTTTTTTGTTGGAGGACAGAAACAGACCCTTTTGTCTCCTTCCCGGTCTCCTAACAAATTGGTTTTAGTCTGTTTTGGAGCAAATTATCCTTCCCTCCCCTCCTAATTTTCCAATTTGCTGTGTCATTTATACCTAATTGAGGACCGCACTGGGCTGTATTACTCTCACAAATAGGGTGATATAGTTTATTGAAGGTCTGCTTTATACAGATGGGCTGGTAAACCAAACATCAATTGTAGACCATACAGAAGATGGGGATTTTTCCCAGAGGCTAGGGAGCATTGCAAAGAGGGTTTAATTATTTCTCAAAGGCAATCCCGGCCATTGCTCCACCACTCATTTTATGGTCACTTTCCTTTTCTTTCTTTGATGGAGGTAATGAATGGGGTGAGAATTCACTTTATTTTATTCCCTGCTCTGTCGCCCTACCTGGTATTTGCATCTCATATTCGTCTAACCAAATAAGAAAAGCTTGTTTTCAGCCTGCCCAAGTCCATCATAGGAATGAATGAAAGCACAAAGCTCAAGTTAGTCCCTTCACTATTAATGCCTTCCACATTAAAACTCTGTGCATACAGGCAAAGTAAAAGCGAAAGTGTTTGCCCTTGACTCTGAAACTGTTACCATAACCAGGAAAGGGCTGACAAAGAAAGTTATACTTATTTACAAAGTCAGCTTTTTGTTATGCATAGATGCAGGGCCACCTTATGAAATATCCAGCTTCAATGTTATATGAACTTTAGGGAAACAATAAACTCTTACTTAGCCTGGCACTGACCCTGGCACCACATGAATAAAAGGATGAAAGGGTATGTTGGGCTTTATTTTCTAGCTCCAACAGCTTCTCAAAGTCAGGTACAACAGAAAAAGAAAGGTCATTTTCACCAGCAGCTGGAACATAATGGCTCTCATCACTTACTCATCAACAGACACTTTAACTGCTTTTGGTGATTACACTTGAAAACAGTTTTTACATACTTACATACAATTCCCTTTAACGTGCACACACAAACTTTCTCTAGCATTTAAACTGTAGTCAAATGACACCTCAACTGACAGTTTAACCCTCCTGTTGTACTCGGGTCAAATTCAACCCGTTTTTAAGAAGTGTTCATATCATAAATATGATAATAATAATATAAAATTTCTTTCATCTAATTGCTTGCAAATCACACTGGATAGTTCCTTTATACTTTATTATAAACAGTCAAACCAGGTCAGTTTTGACCCAGGAGGACAACAGGTGTGATTATGTGCTGCCATTCAGATATTTGAAATGGTTTTACAGTCCATACCAGTCTGTGATGATCCATCAACAATTTAGTTAAACTAATTCATCACTTGTGCTTTTTTAACTCAAAAATGAGGTATATTTTCATTTAAATGAGGCCTGTTTACCATAATTTCCTAAACTTAGTATAAAACCAGTGGTAATAAATTTGAATGAAGTTGGCTAAACAGGCCTAACACAGTATTGAGTTATAATTTATAGTTACACTTTATTAACAGTCAAACTTGTTAAAATTGACCCAGGAGGACTGTTGTCAGACAACAGGAAGGTTGTCACTTCTTACATACAGTACTGACTGACACTTTAACTACCTTTACAGTCCACACACATAACCTTTATCTAGTGCTTACAAGTGTAATCAAATGACAGTTTAGCTACTTTGAGCATATACAACCTCAACTTCTTCAAATGACATCTCAGTTCATTTTAATGGCTACACTTTGACTCCTTTAACCGTCACAAACTGTTCATATTCAGATCATTCACAGTATCCCGGTATAATTAGTCACTAACAAATTTCTACACAACAAACCATTCATGAATGGCTTCAAAGAGCTTTCAGAGAGCAGAGAGAGTTTATTCTTCAGTTTTTACACTTTGTGTTTATGGAGAAAAAACATGAATTGTATTAAATGTGAAGAATGTAACAGCATTTTTTGAATTGTTGAATAAATATGGGTCAAATTTATATCAGCTGCACACAAATGTTTTTAAGAAGTTGAAATATTTCCAAAGTAAACTGCAACTCACACACATTTTACAGTGTTTGCAAAGGCAGTTTTCATTTGTAATAAATGTCTTTATGCTGATTGTCCCATTAATACCCTTGTAATACCGTTCATATGTCTCCAATAAATGTAAGTGCTTTCTTGGATCATTCTATGTACACATTCAACTCCTGTATGTCTGTTTTATATGTACATCTTATTCAGTACCCAGTGCAAACAAATGCCGTCATGTCTTTCACAAACAAACGTCTAAATTTCAGTGTCACTGAGGGGCCTTTCAAGCCAAAGTTTGTCTCTGTGCAATCAGCAAAACGGCATTAACCTCCTGCCTCTCCTCTTAGCAGCCCATCATTTTCAGGGTCTAATTTCCACCAGATTTTCTTTAGCAGCAGATGTTCCTCTCCACCCTGCCCGTCATCAGAGGTGCCTGAGCGACAGAGGGGCCGCCCATCAAAACACCATCAGGACCCTGCTGGCCACCAGACGAACACATGCCCAGAATGCATCATGTGGGGGCCATTCAGTTCCATTTACCTCTTCCTCTCGTCTGCCACTTCACTTTACCGTCAGCTTGTGTCCTCCCAGGTTCCCATCACCAAAAGCAAACACAACAAAGCATTCAGTGACTTTTTTTTTTTTTTTTTTTGCTTTGTGCTGACAAACCAACTTAGCAAAAGATGAGTCTTGACCCCTGGCTGGTGCAGTATGAATTGAGTGAGAGACAGTGGCAGACGGAGGTGTGTGTGCACGTGAATAAATCGATTAGCGGGGCTCTTGACGGATGGGATTTATAGGAGGCCTCGACACACCAGAGAATTAATTTCACTAGGAGAACACGCCTCTGCCAGGTTCATTCGTCTTGGCAGGAAATTTGGCAGTTTCCCCAGGTCTGAGGGCTCAATTAACCAATGGCTCCAGCAGTTTGGGGAGGGAAGAGCTTTGTTGAGGAATACGCCACATTCATATGTCAGACACGTGTTAATGATAACAGATTTTGGGAATACGAAATGAGAAAGATGGCGTGACAAGGTGAGGTTATGGGATTAGTGTGGGGCAGGGCTCTCTGTGGAGGAAGGGAACAAAAGATCAGGTAAAGACAGTTCATGTAATACAATGGGAGCTTGAGGCTGTATCAACTGATTTTTTGGGGCCATTTGGAAGCAATGGAACAACCTGTAACCTCAATACTGACATATCATCACTGTATAAAGTTGTTATAGTGAATGCATGCATACTTCCAAGATGACAATGACCCCAGTGCTTGCCCTTTGCTCATATAAATACCTATATAAATAATCTATTTTATCATATACATAAAATGTAATGTATCTGGAACTGTTCTTTAAACTGGCTATAATCTATATTTTTTATATTAACAAATATCAAATGACAGTGTGTAACATCAGCGACTCTGGTGCTCCATTCAGCTTTATGGAGCTTTATAGCGAGGTTCAGCTCAACATTGACCTGTCCGGCTGCAACTTTACAGTTTTGTTTCACTCTCATAGCATCGTTTTTGGCAGCAGCAGGCAGCTGTTGTAAAAGGGGGGCGGGGGGGAAGCAACTTGCTGGTCATCATAGCGGAGCATTGACCAGCTAAACAGCCAGATATTTCCCTAGGGAGTTGGTAGAGACCCAAAATGTAGATAAGGAAGAGTGAATTTTGGACTTATATCCACCAGATGGACAGAAACGATGACTTCAAATAAATGATAATGTTACTCCGTAACTGCTGAATATGGAAATAAGCAACTGTTCACAATTTGCTTCTGCTGGGCCCATGTGGCTAAACAAAAGTTAATGCAGGTTTAACTAGTGAAGCAAGATACAAACTGTATAGCTTAATTAATATTGTATTTGATTTAGATATAACTGCAAGTGATGGCAGCGTTGCAGCCATTCTGCCAACAGTCTGTTGACACTTGTATAATTTTTGTTTTCACTTAGTGGGAGATGTCATAGCATTCAGAAAGTCAACTGGGAGGTTGACATGAATTGTTTTTCCAACCCAGATGACACAGCAGGAAAGAGCACAGGTGCATAAATCTAAAATAAAATTAATGGTGATTGAATTCATGCTGGATCACCAACTTGATTTCCATTGGTCACTTGAATATAACATAACTGGCATTCATGTAATTAGTAGCACCTGTGCTTTTTCTACTACAAGTATATATAGTCATATCACTGCTGAGAAGGCCTTACATTGAACGATGCTATGTAGAGATGTAGATACATGTAGAGATGCTGGATTAGGTGATAATCCTCTTTGTTTGTCACTACAGGCATATTACAAGTAGTAATTTCATAAATTAATAAAAAATTTGGATTAGGGCAGTTTTAAATATGGCTTTACTTAAGTAAATTCTGCTTTAAATCATTCTTTGCATTGCCTTTGTGCAGGTGAATGTTTAAATTGTACAGGAGTTACTAACAGACTTGCTTGGTGAGTGTCGAAGGATCTCTGTACTGTGTCTCTCCCTCCCACTATCTCTGGTTCCAGTCCCTCATCCAGAACATCTCAGTGGATGATTTATGTAGCAGTGTTGCTCTGTGACCTCAAAATCCGCCCCATCCATACCGCACCTGTCATTGCGCCACTGCCTGCGTGCTTACTGAAAACCAAGCCATCCGTGCAAAATGGCAATTTCCCTTCCACCTAGAGAATATAAAAAAAAGAGGATCTAATCCATTCAGAGGCAAAACTAGGAAAATTCTATGATATGTAGAGCAGGTGCGCGAGGGCTCAGTACTCCGCTAACGAGGGAGCTGAACTGCACGCACTGCTGACCACAACATCTGTCGTTTGCAGGGATGCAGAGTTTGGTTTTTACCTCTGCAACACAGTTTGCACAGCGAGAGACAGCAGATGATAAAGCACTTAAGATGGATACAGATGGAGGGGACCAGGCCCAGTTTCAGCTGGGGGGCACAGAGTTCCCCATGCTGTGGCTCGGTAACATATGATGCGTGAGGATCCAGTGAGAATCACAAAGAGTTATGCTTGTCTTTCTGGGCCCAAGGTGAGGCCCTGGTCTGACCCAGATCACCATCCCAGGTGGAAACCCTAACGAGCTGAATCAGGCTTAACGATGCTTAACAAGCATCTAATTGGCAGGGTTATGATGTCCCCGAAGGTCAGAGTGCAGGTTCCTGTGCCAGCAGCAGGAAGGGCTGCCATTTCCTGCCAACAGCACATCACGTGACACACTAATGTCCCCACTAATGTGCAACCAAAGTAGGGAAAGGACATGGGGAACTTCTTACATAAGCAAAAGTTTAAAGCTCATAGAGGAAAGACGCATCTAGATTTACGATACTTTAAGACATATTTATGAACCATGTCTGTATCAGCTGTATCATTTTTCAGATCAACAGTTTGGTGTGGCACAAGAAGGTTCTTACAACAAACACAGATCTTTATTACCATTTTTATCTACAGATTAATTAAAAATCATGTGTTTTTTTCTTCCATTTTTGGTTTGATATGGTTTATGGATAGGGTTTGCTGTGGAAAATAGTTTGAATATCTAGTTGTGATAACATGACAGCAAAACACACAGAAGACAACTAAACTTCTGTAGTTAAATGCTGCCACCTACTGGCCTTTATACAGCAGCACACTAGATTATATTGCAGAGAAAAAAATGTTTAGTAATTTCACAAATGCATGATTAAAATTGACACCAACACCTTTCCCAATAATTCCTCTCATAATCCCAATGAAACCATCTCAAAAGGCTGCTGTCAAAATCCTTTATCAGATGTAAAGATTGATCTATGTACATACGGTATGTAATTGCATTCATTAATGCAACTTTACATGTCAGAAAGATATCAGAAAGGGAAGAAACAGGAACAAAAGACAGGAGAAGTGATCAAATGAGACAAACATTGGGCAAAATGCCCCCACAAATTAAATCCAATGGTACAACAGCAGCAGAAGATAAAGATAAAAGGTGAAATGAGGTGCTTAACGAGACAATCTTACAAAAATAAGTAGTAGTAGTAAAATAAACAGTAGTAAATAATAAAATAACAGATTTTAACCTGCATTTATACATTTGACAGCTTTCACTAACTGGTTGAATTCCAGTTAATATGTTGGTCTAAAAAAAACAGAGTCCAGTAAAACAAAAATATTGACAAAACACTGTTTTCTAAAGAGCCTGTGTATGTTATATCCTTTAAAATCTAACCCTATCAGTAAAAAAAAAAAAAAAAGCCATACCATGCCCAGAGAAGAAAAGCTCTGAAATAAAGATAAAATTTGTAAGAAGTTCTGTACAAGTCCACATCAGGATGTTGAATCACTGTGATGTTCCACACAGTGTTGTGAGGCGATTCTGTCAGGAAGAAATAAAGACAAAAGGTCAGAATTAAATACGCTAATATTACACTAAATAATAAGAGAAAACAGGTTTATTGCATATATACTTCTATCCAAGTATGTTAGAGATGTGTCCAAACCCTAACCACTTCACAGTGACACTACAGAACTGATCAATATACCTGCAACTGTCGAATGCTCCTTAGGGCGGTTTCATCCAGGAGTGACAGATCCACTGAGTCCATCTGACTGGCCAGCAGCTGAATACTCTGAAGTAACACATTACAAAACAAATGGTCAACAAATTGAGTAAAACATGAGTAAAACACACAGGTCACATCTCATCATACACATAGATCAAAAACTTCCAAACCACACAGAGAAATATTGTCACATTAATGTTGTATTAACGTTGATTTGATATACAATGATCCCTAACTGAATTTCCTCTGACGCCAAAAGAGAGTGCAAAAAAAACCCATGTGAACTATTTCTGCATTTTCAAGCAAATAATAATAGTAATTCTAAATATTTATTGCTAATTTCTAAATTAAAAGGTTCAGTCTGATCTGTAAATAAGAATCTGTCCTTTATTGATCTTCCTGATTTAAGCAACGTAATAGTCAAATAAATGACTCTCCTGTGTGATCCAGAAGCCTGAGCCCTGCCACCTGTGTGCTCACCTCTCCGTTGCCGATGGGAACGTTGATGACGATGTCAGTGTCGCCTGCTGCAATGGGAGAGCCGTTGACGGAAATGCTGTAGACCCTCTCTTTGTGGCGGGGAATTCTCACAGCGGGGGTCTTGGGGAGCCTGAGGAAAAGATGTTTGCAGTGGTGAGTGATGTGTGAAACGCATTCTGCTTAGAAAAAAAAACACACCTACAGAAACTCCAGTGACAGATGCTGTATGACACATAAAAGCCAAGCAGGTTTCTATTCTAATTGAGTGTTCAGAGAATTACAATCACTATAACACCTAAAAGCAAAAAGTGAACATCAATTTCTTATGGTGAAATTGCTTTAGTGTTAATCAACACTGACTATAGCATATGAAGCAAATGGTACACTGGTGCAGAATTTCAATCAGTTCATTTCTGTGCAGCGCAACGTTACTGTCTGCTTTCTGCCGTAACTTGATATCTTGAACGTTGCGTTTTTATGCATAATCCACAATTTTTTTTTGGTAGTGAAATCTAATGCATGCGTCGAATGTAATGCTTACCTTGGGTCAAAGCGTGGGGTGATGAGAGGAGTCGAGCCCATCAACAAAGAAGAATCCAGCATGTTTCTGGCAGGAGTGATCATGGGTTTCCTTGAGGATCTGAATCCACACAGACAAAACATATATTAAATGAGGCTATTGGCCATTACAGACATGCAAATTGAAGACAAAAAAACCAAACAAACACATTAGAAATAGAGAAATAAAGACAAATGAATGTCTTACCTTCTGATGGAGGTGTTTTGCTTGCTGATTGAAAGTGCTTTTGCTCTTTTGGAGGTAGTTGGAGGCTTCCTCGTTGCCTTACCCTGAATTAAGAACAAGTGGTTAAAACAGCACAACACTGTATTCGAGATTTGACACCATCCAACCCACATATTTATGATCAGCGATGTTACATTATTCTTCAATCAAAAATCAGCCACTACCTTCTTCACTGTGCCCGGGGCGTTTTCATCCTCTGAACAGGATTTGCTTCCAGCCTTTTTCTTTGTCGCTGCTGGTTGGAGACAAGATTGATTAAATCCCTCTCTTTGCACGCCGAAATGCAAATGCCACTGAACGAAAAATATCCTCAAGCATTTCTGTGTCAGCATCATATTGAAATTGTGAGTTTTTATTTGTGAAAAAATGAGGGTTAACATACTTTTCTTGACTGATTTTAGAAGGACGGCGTGATCCTCGGCCACGACACTCTCAACTATTGCTGCTTCCTCTTCTCTCTGTTAACAGATAGACATAAAGTCACAAAGGGAATCTGAAACCTTTGACACAGTGTGAATTGTGATACATGTAATGAGATGAGACAGATACTCAACTCACCTTCGTATCATCCACCTGTGGTGACTTTGGTTTCTCAGACTCTGTAGAGAGAGAGAGGAGGGAGTAAATTCTTTTCATATTATGTTGACAGATGGGTATATTGTTGTTGTAGTGTATGTTTACAGAAAAAAAGCCCTGTAGTGAAGATTATAATTTTACATAGACTTGTCCACTTATGATCAGATCACCCAAGATACATTTTAATACCAGGTGTGAAGAGCTCCTAAGAGTAATGTCAAAGGTTTTGTGGTAACTTACTGCAATATTCCAACCAGTTCATTTGCCTGACTGCTTTGGGGAGCTTAATCAGTGCCATGTTGTAGCTGTTGTCCACATCTTTCAGCAGCTGGTTCATCTTCTCTTTCAGTTGTTCAACTCTTGTCTTTACTGTAAAAAAAAAAAAAAAATGTTTGTAAGAAAATGGCAAAAACACGTAGATCACAAAGCCAAAGCCCACAGTGGAGTCCTCAAGTGTCAACATATTCAGTTTACTGTCATAGAAACCATCCAGTATCAGTCACATACTGTATATACTTAACTATATAACATATTATGTATATCATAACTATATAACACTCTCAATGCTACCTTACAAATATAATATTTAATACTGCTGAAGAAGATGTACTGTTTCCTGTGAGGACAGCAGTATATTAAAGGTTAGTTCACACATTTCAAGTCTCTCATAAAACAACATCCAGGTGCCCATAAGAACACAAAGAGGTTTCACTCACTGTAATCATTCCTCCTGTTCATACTGGCTATTAAAAGATCCCCTTCATATGTGGTTTGAATGTAAGGGATGGGGGCCACAGAGTTATTTTGTGCATAACTCATATGAGTTGATCAAATAGATAGATAGATAGATAGTTCATTAGATAGATAGATTTATTGTATTTTAAGCATAAAATTCCCTCTTTGTGTTTCCTCTGACTGATTTCCTATTGAGCTGTGGTGAAACCATAGCAACAAAAAGACTTTGGCACTAACTGTTGCTTGACTCATTTGGACAGCTGAAGTTTCACATTAGCTTGAGATAAACTTACAATACATTTTTGCACAGATGGAGGACTGTGGACCCCCATCACTTACATTGTAAGTACATTATGAAGTTGTCTCTCTAATAACCAGTATGAAAGGGAGGAATGGTTATGGCAAGACCAAAAAAACTTACTTCAACGTTCTTTTGACAACTGATTGTTGATTTCAAACTGACTTTAGAAAAAGTATGAACCGGTCCTTTAACCATAAATGAAACATATTCACCTTCGATGTCGAAGTCCTCCAGGAAAGCCTCCAGCTTGGCCGTCTTGGGGTTGTTTTTACGCTGTTTGGTGGTTCTCTTCCTGGGAGCCATGGCTGCACGAATAAACAGCAAAAAACAGAGGTGAATTCACACACAGTTGTCAGCACAAAATAACTTCAGTTTGTTGTATTATGTAGCTTCAGGATATAACTAACTTTACTGCGGACATGTTGCTAGCTAATAATCGAGCTAACGTCCGTTTGGCAAGATCACGCATTTATCCCGCAATGTGGCTAAAAAGCGTGGTATCTAGGTTCAATAATACTCACAAATGATACATAAAACCACCAAATACGTATTCCTATAATGGTGACACATACTTTATAAGCATTTCATTACCTGATAATGGTGTTTTTCTCCCTCTGCTTACCGACTCTTCCTCGTTTTTTTTCTTTTTCTTTCCACAAAGCAGTTTTCAAATCTCCGCGCTGGGTGGGGCAAACATCCAAAGTTAACCAATTAGATCTCACGTTTGCGTTACGTCAGGGCGGAATTTTTCTCGACCAATCGTAACAAGAGACGTCACTGTTTACATCAGGAGAACCAAAATGGTGCCCAAGCAGCATGGTTGCATTAATGTAAGAATGTGATGTTATTAGCAGCCAACAGCAGACAACCACGCTTTCAAAGGCTACAGACGTCACCGTTGCTCTAAACTGGATTTTAAAACATCTAGACAAAAGGATTTATTTATTGGAAACACACAGCTCTTTTTGGGGGACAGCTAATGTCTAAAATCGGCACCTGAAATGTCAAAAGCTGCACTATTATCACTTCAACAAGCGCTAAGGAAAAGCTTTCAGACTCTGGAAAGCAACCAGAAAGTATGGAAGAGTGTGCTGTCCGAGTGCAGCCCCCTCATGGACTCTCTCGGGAACTTGGCAGAGCAGTGGAAAGCATTGTCCAACATCCAGCTCTCCAACACACCTCTCAAAGACTTCCCAGACCTGGAGGAGAAGCTGCGTTTCAAACTTTTACTAGCCACGGATACAGTGCTGGGGAAACTCAATGAGAAGCTGTGAGTAACCGGATGGATCCTGCTAAACACCATGAAATCGAGATCGCATATTATTACATATCTCACAGCTAATTCATAAGCAGTTAATAACATCCCATATGAGGACAGGAGTGCAGGGCAGACTCAACTTGCTGTGTGGGGTCTTGAGTTGAATATGAGCCCCCTCCTTGACCCTCTCTTCCATGACATGCTGAGATTGAAAAGCCACTGATTATTCAATACAGTGAAGGGGGGTTGGAGCCACTGCCAGGAGTGAGATATTGCTTTTTATAAAGCTGTTACCAAATATTACAATATAGAAATTAGAGACACAATTGGACATGTGATATACCTCCAGTACATGCATATTACCTAAAGCTAATTAAGTTTCTAAAACACTAACATGCTTGATGCACAGTTATAAACGTTATAAACCCTATGTAATATCTCAAAACTACAGATATGCCTATTATCTCTTCTTCTTATCCTCAGGTCTACTCTCCAGTCTGTCAGAGACGCCATCAGTAACCAGGTCTATTCAGTCCTCCAGCTGTACGAACAGAACACAGACAGTCTGGATCTGCTCACTTTAACCGAGCGCTCGGCAACCGCCCCGTCAATCTCTGACATGCTGGAGTGGCTGCAGGATGCTGAGCGTTACTATCGGCAACAGTATCCTTTATGTTCACATTTGTATTGGCTTGGATTTGTATTGGTGGTTCTTTTTATTTCTTCCTCAACTCATGTGTTCAGATTTCTGAAAAAGAAGACTCTGCTACAAACGGTCCGATCGGACAACCTCTCCCTGCTGGAATCTACTCCTGAGAAATGGAAATCATTGGAGTCTCCCAGTGCAGATAACCACATCACAGGTAAATGTTTTTTCATTGTCATGCTGCTGTGTAAAAGACTTTGTCATTATAATTAGCTGTCAGTGGTAATAGCGGGTGTGCGTGTGCAATTTATGAAGCTAGAGATTTGAAGGTGAACCAATTACTTCTTTGTTCAATTTCAGATACACTTTGCAAAGTGTCCTTCTTTATGGAGTCCCAGTGAACAGAGTGGAACTCTCTCCTGCTTGTGGATATGAAGTAATTTATTTGAAGAGGCTCAAAGAGAAAAGTGGGATCATTTTAAGAACTTCAGATGGATGTATTTGCTGTGGATATTATGATGAGGACTGGATTTTCTTTTCACAGCCCAGCCAGGTAAAATAACATTAGACTGCATCTGCGTTTACTGGACTGTAATTCAAAATGAAGATGGGACTTGCTGCCTATCAGGAAGAGAAGAACATTGTGGCATCATTTCATACTTGAATGCTCTTACATTAAAAATCACTGTTGTCTGTGATGGTCAAACTGGTCCTATCCAAATGTGTTTTTGAGAAGAAAACAGCACACACACACAAGCATAGATAGAAACGTTATCGGTGGAACACAGTTTAACAAACTTGTTTTATTTCACAATTTTGATTTATGCAAACTCAGTCAAAGCTTTATGTGACAGATCGGGAGGTAATGACATTGTCAGAGAATAACTGGTTGAGAAATCACTGCAATCATCACCACACAAGCCATCATTAAAGCCATTGTAACAGTCATACTTTTTCATGAAGTCTTTTGGTTGATTTGACTATAAAGGCAACAGGCTTTCTTCAGGCACTACTATAAATCACATTGGGGCAAAAGTCAAATTTCAACCAAACCTGAATGTTATAAGTACTGAAGACAAGTTTAACATTACAAAGAGATATACAAAATGAGCCAAATATAGATATATTAATAAATATATATGATTTATAACTTAGATTTAACAAACAGAGTAAATTTAGAAACGTATTGACTGTCTCCTGATGGACTCCTCAGTCTATCCACTGATGGCCTTTCTTCAGGTTCTCATTGTGCTGTTGCTGCTCGCACACATCATCCTATACATACTCCTTCATTGGTACACTGTTCGATGTGATAGGTTTTGGGGGATCTGGTGCTGAAGCAGGTGAATTAGCAAAGCTGCGTCCTATGTAGCCCCTGCGGTACCTGCCATCCCTCTCCATGAGGGGGCAGGTGCTGCTCAGCACAGCTCCACTGATCATAAGGATAACTGCAGATGCCCAGCCCAGATAGATAGCCTGACCCAGCTCTCGCTTGTGCATCAGGGGCACATTGGGGTTGTAGAAATCCTGGATGACGGTGTTGGCAGTCCAGGAAACAGGAATGAGCACGCACAGGCCCGTCAGAATAAAGAGAACCCCGCCAGAGAGCGCGATACCCGCCTTGGCCCGACGGTCATCCCCGGCGCAGGTGGTGCACTTCATGCCGCAGCAGGACACGGTGCAGGAGAGCCAGCCCATGAAGATGGCCAAACACATGAGGGCGCGGGCTGCCTGGATGTCAGGAGGCAAGGCCAGCATTGAGTCATAAGTCTTACACTGCATGTGACCAGTGGTCTGGTAGATGCAGTTCATCCAGATGCCTTCCCATTTGATCTCCGAGGTCAGGATGTTGCTGCCGATGAAGGCCGAGACCTTCCACTGAGGCAAGGCTGTGACTGCGATCGCCATGATCCAGCCGGTCACCGCACAGGTGAAGCTGATGAGCTGCATGCCTGTGTTCACCATGACGACACTTCTATAGATCTACAGCTTCCTCTGAGTGTCCCTTTCTTTTGTTCTACCTTGTGGTTTGCTGCAGTTGTTAGTTTATTTCTCAGCCTTATTTTTGTCTTTAAAAGTCTTTTGGTTTACTTGTACCTTTCCTCTCTGACTTGGCCAAGCTTCCTACTGTCTTTGCCAAAATGTCACCTTATCAGCAGCCATTTTCTTCTCTTTTTCTCTTCCTTTTCAACATCTGCTCACTGCTTTCTCTTCCACATTCGTTGGGTTATCCAGATGCAATCTCCCGTTTTCTCTTGGTGATAGTCATCCGCCTGTTTTGAAAGCATCAGAGGCCTGCACACTTTCTCCTCTTTTTCATTCCAGAGTTTGAGTCAATGCATTATTGAGTAGTCGATAGCTGTGCAGCCACCTGTGGCAACCCGCAGATGCAGGATCGATCAGGCTTCAGAACCAGCACAGTTCAGGCCTCGTGGATGAAATGGATCCTAGCAAGGCTTTTTTTTATAGTTTTGTGTAAGTGGTTCTATCCCTTCAACTCTGGTTCAGACCCAGGAGGGTGATTGTTGAACTGCTGTGTATTTCAGTGCCACTCTCCTGGTTTGGTGTAGCCTTACCTAGATGGAACAGACTGATATATCACCTGATACTTGGATCCAAGGCCACTGACACTGCTATGAGCGTATCTTATCACAGAACGGTTGAAAATAGCGATGCTTGAAGACACAAAACAAAAAGTGGCGTAGCTTTTTACTACTTTGTCGACAGAAATCTGATGTTTAGTCCTCACAAAATGAACAAAAGAAACATCCTGTAGAGACGCAGCCGATGAAACAGTCAGTCAATGATATTCCCCCTTATTTGAAAAGGTCTTCCTTTGGTGTGCTAGACTCAATAGATTAGCGTTCCAGTCTGTGAAAGAAAAGCAAATGTTTCCTGAGGAAAACAGCCAGCAGAGCTTGTCATCAGACTCTGCTGCGGTTGCTAGCTGAAGTGTCTCCTTGTTGACAATAAGAGCACGGGGGTCCAAGCCTTGAACGAAGCCACTTCAGACTTCAGCTGCTGCCAGGCTTTCACCCTCCCCCTTAAACCGCTTCCTTTTTGGTAGCAACGCAGCCCAAATGGGTCAATCCGGTTCCAACAAAAGGGTATAAATAATGATCAGGGCCACGTTATCAGACTTCTGGGTAAGCAGAGCATCGGGTCAATCCCTCCCATCTTCACTACTGCTGTTGACAGTCAAACCTGTGAGAGCAACACTGAACCCCCAGGAAGGAAAAAAAAAACGATGCAGGAGGGGAGGGGAGGGGAGGGAGGGAGCGCAAAAGAGGGTGAGACAACAAAATGAGGGAGGAATGGATGGAGCGGTGTATGTAGGTGGATCAGTTAACACAAAGACAACATGGGGGGGGGCTTTTACAATGGGGATTACACTCTATGTTTCAGCCCCATACCGCACAAACTCGTCCGCATTTTAAAGGAGCTTTCACACAAAAAATGAGCTTTCAGTTGACTTTTTTTGTCAGACTGGAGCAATGAAAGGGAGAAAACAGCTGTACAAAAGGGGACATAGTTGTTTTTTCTTTAACAATAGCTGGCTAAAATGCTGAAAAGCCACAGGAGAAAATATACAGGTCACAGGTAAAAAGTCAGTGTCTATTGTAGTATGACAAGCAGGTCATTTTGAACAGTGAGAAAAATTACAAAAGCCTAAATTCTGACAGTTCACCCAACCATGCTTTTTGGTTTAATCTTTGGTTCATTTAAATTCCCAGTTACATTTATTTAAATTGTTTTAGTTATATTCATGGCCAATATGTTGCTAAAATAAACAGCTGGAAAAGAAAAAGAGAAAAATTAGATTGTGCATGTAACAGACGGATCTGACAGCAGCTCTTTGTCTTCATATACTGTATAGAAGTTTCTCCTCTACATAACCCTAAGACTCCCTCTCGCTTCAATCTGCATTACATTGAACCCTCATGCAACATTGTGCCGATGAATTAAATATCATGGTACCGAGATCTATGGTTCAGGTTTCCTTTCTTCTGTAGTCCCCCCCCCCCCGCTGCTCTCCTTGGTAACGGTGGTCATGACAACAAGCCAGGACACAGGAAACGGGAGAGGAGAGAGAGGATGATACACAAAGGGAGGCAGGGGAAGGTGACACATACCAATGATGGCTATCCAGTGTGAATGAATAGAAAGACAGATGTGTGTGTGTTTGCCTACAGAAGAACAATATAGGATTGTAGTGGAATTACTCGTATGTGGTTTTAAATACACAGAACCCCCCCCCCCCAAATTTAGATTTTCAATTTAACTATATTTTGTATTAACTCAGTATCACTGAGTTAATACCCCACAGGGTTAGGGTTAGAATTTGGTCCTTTTCAGTTCAACATTGATGATAGCAGCATTGTCATCAACACCACAGCAAGATGCCCCTAAATTACTGTGAAGAGTCAATATTAAGTTACAGTACTTATTTCAACATCTATACCCCAGAGGTCTTTACTTTTTAGCAAAAGCCTGCAAGTAATGCTTTGATTTGGCTATGTTTGTTTTTGCACTTTAAAAAAACTTAACTAGCTTACTTCCAGCACCTCCAACTTATAAGCATTTAAGTTGCCTCATCATTCAGCTTCATGACTGATGGCAACATAGTAGTTTATCAGGTCTTTTATGTTTTAGACAAGAAGACAAATTTACTGGATTTTCTCTGTGACAATGCAGATAAATGATGCTGTCATTAATAGTGCAGGGACCTCAATCTGTTTAATTGCCATAAAAATGACTGTAGTGCACATATACAGTCATTTACTCATTAAAAAGTGGCGTTTATTGTTGTAGTTTTAGGGCTTTACATGGTTAGACCAGGCTCTGAGCTATATTAAATACTCAGAACTGTCCCATATAGTGTTTCGAGGCCTGATCACCAGATGTTTGGGACTTTTAAATATCTATATTAAACCTGAGGTAATAACAAAAATGAGCAGTACAATAAACCCTGTAGGTGAGGAAGTGTCTGGCCTCATCATAAATGTTTTAGTGTGATCTATTTACCTTGCCAAAGAATGCCATCTAGTGACTAAATACATGTATATAGAGGTCTTGGTGTTAATTGTTCATCTAGCTCTGTGTAGTTTATAGGGTATAAAAGTCACATTCCACTTCCATCAATGACGAGAACACACAATATATATTATAGGCATAAAATACCAATTTATTACTTTGCACATTAACACAAGAATTCCCTGCAGGCTAAAAAAAAAAAAAAAAAAAAAAAAAAGTATTTGAACAGGTCACATAATAGCAATAACAGCGAGTGAATGGCCCTCTGCGGGGGGTGGGGGTGGGGCCTGAAATACCCCGCCCCTTTACAACCTGTCAGAAAGGGATCCGTTCATTCACAGAGTTGGAACGCTCCAATTCTGTGAATCTATTGCTATTAGACAATCACACACAGCTTTAGAGACCACTAGCAGACAAAAAAATAAAATAAAAACAGAGCAGAGCTAGAACAACCCCCAAAAAAGGAACCGAAGAGGGAAAACAAAATAAAAATACACGATACACAATGTCAAATTACAAATCCGTTTAAGATATAACAATATATCAAAGTGAGAGGAATTTAAAAATAATTCATGCTCTCTTTCTATCGGGGCACAGAAAGAATTATGGATCTTTTTTTTTTCATTTTAAAAAGGTTAAAAAGAGGTAATCCTGCTCCGTAGATGCCATGGGGACCCCTTCACAAAGAGGAAGTGCATTTGCGAGGGGCCAGCAGAGTTGTCATGGAGACAGGAGAGCCCCCCTCAAGAGGCGTGGCCACAGGTACAAATCAGGAACGAGGAGACAAGAAAAAAAAAAAAAAAAAAAAAAAGGATGCTTGAGTAACCTCGCAAAATGAGGAGAGAGGGGTTCAGTTCTTTAACGGGTCCACGTTTGAAGAAAGTACCTCGTTTGAATTTGAACACGACGCAAAGAGCGGACCCCCCTCGCCTCAGGAAACAGCTTGTACCTCCCAAATTACTGACATTTGTGTAGGAATCTTTAAAATACACCTTTAGAGAGACTGGACAAATATTGCTAGCCTAAAAAACAGTCCCACTAAATTGATAAACATTTACCCAAAAAAAAAAAAAAAAAAAAAAGCATTTATATTTTTTTCCTTTCTCATAATAAATATGATTCCAAAATGTTTTTTTCTTTTTTTCTTTTTAAAAAGGACAATACTCTGGCATGCAGGCGAGCAAAGTCTACATTTTTGTTACTTAAAAAGAAAAATTGTCTAAAGCCTACATAACTATTCCACCAAATGCACATTCCCACTGATTGATACAAGCAAATGAAATAAACCAAAAAAAATAATTAAAAAAATAAAAAGTACAGAGACACAATAGCGAGAGTAGACCAACAACCACAATGAGTAGAATTATAGCTTTGTATTTCCACATTTGAAAAACTGGAACTGGGTTAATATTGCTTTGCGGTGTCATGTTAAAAACAGGAGGGGGTGATCATTTATCTGATTGGAGTTTAATGATCAAATAAAAAGATTTAAAACATCAAATCATCCCCCCGCCCCCCATTAAGAGATGCCAGATGAGTATTTCAATCACAGCCCGTTTGGCTCGGTCAGACTAGTGCACGTGATCTGCCCCCTTTAAACGAGGAGTGAAACTTATTGCATGCAATGCCTGGACGACACCCTCCCAATACCCCCACCCACCCGCCTCGCCTCGCCCCACTCCTCTACACTCCACTCCACTCCACTACCTGCCTCTCCGCTCTTGGCCAACGCCCACGCCTTCATCAGGTAGGTGCTCAAACTCATTCATAGTAAACCTGCTGCTTTACGGGTGGTTTATTACAAAAGGGTTTTCACTGAGCTGCCCCCCCTGATGAGGCGTGCACGTCGACTGATTCTCCAAAACCCTCCCTCCCTCCCTCCCTCCCTCCATCATCACTCTCCTGATCACAACACCAGGGGGCACCACTTGTGCAACTGTCACCACAGCACTTCTGGTGGTGTTACTGCGGTGTCCATGGTAACAGTTAGCTGAGTGTTTGTACACGGGGGTCCCAGGGCAGTGCTTATGCTTATTGTCAATTCATTTAATCCAGTGTTAAAAATGCATAAAAATAGGAAAAAACACTGTTAAATAGAGACTTTAAGATGGGTATACTTCAAATACACACAGAGTAATAGAAACCATTTTTTAAAAAGTCTAAAAATTCAACTCATTGCCTATCGCAAACCGTTTTTTTAAACAAATCCCTCAATCTAGGTTCACTCTGATTACAAATCCCCGATTGTCTCCATCTATCTAATCACAACTAACCGACACCAGCTGAGTGATGCACAGCTGTAGATCTGTTTTTAAAACCAGTCGGGAGTGCTACACAATACCTCGAATCTCCCTCTAACCTTTTCTTCAGATCAGAACCTACAGAGGAAGCATGAATTCATCCATCCTTGGGCTTAAGTCTTCTCACCATTAGCCAAAATGCTACAAAAAATTTCCAACCCAAAGCTCTACCCCCCTTTAAACCTGCAGCTCAACAACTTAATCTATTTCCTGAAGTCGCACTAGTAACTATATAACTGGCTTTGCTGCCAACCTTAAAATTTCATCACAATAGTAACAACATTGACAACAACAATAACAACAACAACATCAATGGTAAACTACTAATCCTAAACAGTTTTTTTTAAGATAACCACAAAACATCTTATATTAAACTTTTACAAATCTGCTTTGTTGATTCGTATGTATAAATGCATACAGGTAAAGAGAGATTGAGAGTGCCCTCTGTTGCTTGCCTAGCGTCCCGGGTCAGTGCAATGAATTGGCCAGTATTAGCAAAGGAGACCTCACAAAAAAACAAATCAAAACAAAAAAAACTACGTTGGTTTCCGGCCCTTGAAACTACTTTAAAACTACTTAAAACAAGAAAAAAAAAAAAAAAAAAAAAAGGAAAAGCAATGTCGAACAGTGTTCTCATATAATCTTTCAGATAATCAGGTCCAAAGAAAAATAAGATCCTGCTTTTCACACAGAAAGCGAGGCGGATAAGACCAAACTCTGTGTTTAATGCCGTCAGCCATTCAACAGGTCCCAATGCTGAGCCAGTCACAGGCCAGACCACGGTTACTACTGCTACACGTCAGACCTGGCTTCACTTACTACCTGAAATGGATTAAGTTACTTTTTACTTCCTGGGATTCAATGATCGCTTGAAGCACAAAAAGGAACAGCTAGTTCCCAAAGGTGCAAATCCCACCATAACCGTTCAAGCTGCTACTTAAATCACTTCAGTTAATAAGCGACCCAGGACTGCTACAAATACCCACACCAGCCTCTGTGAGGCCTGATTAAGTCATATGTCTCAAAGTTGCTCTATAGATGTAAATATATGTTTATATGTACTGTATGTGTGAATATAAAAACAACAAATCTGAGGAATTTACAGCAGTTATCTCCTTGATTTCCCTTTACAATTCAGTGGCCTGCCATGAAATACACACATGCACACACAAACACACTCACAAACAGCAGTACATGTACGTATATACAGAGATGCGCGCACGCACACACACACACACACACGCTTACACGCATACAGACTTGCGTATTCGTTGCCAAGATGGGAGGAAAGTAGTAATGGGCATGGACACCCAGATCACCTCGCTTGTAAAAGACCGTGAAGGAGAAAAAGTTAAAACACACGCTCATAAAAAGGAAAAAATATATATATCATTCTCAAAAGGTCGACTCCCCTCCATCTCTTCATGTAGAGTTCCCTCCCCGCCACCCAATAAACCCAAGACCTTGTGACAGATTTTGCCCAAAAGGGCTTTGAGGTAAAAGTAGATAAGAGTCCTGCTTAGCTGGGAGAGCTAAAGAGCTGCGCTGACACAGACTGTGCCAATCCACTCCCTTGCTCAGTGTATCTTTAAAAACACAAGAGTGCAGACATTCAAATAGAAAAAACAAAAACAAACACAAAATAATGGCTCAACTTGTAGTATGTGTGTATGGTTTGTTTTTGTTTTTTCGTTGTTTTTTTTGTTTTTTTTCTTCTGTGCATTGGAAACCCTCTGGGTTTGCAGTGCTGGATTGCTGGTTAGAACGACGGCTCGGTTGGGAACGCTGGTTGGAGCTTGTTCCGTGAAATAAAAGCTGCTGGACGTTGGGACACAGCAGATTCCCCTGTCCAAGAGCCGCTTTGGTGCAGATTTAGAAAATGTAGAGTGAGTATGAAGAGAAAGAGACAGACTACAAGGAGAGAAAGATATGGGAGAAGAAGAAGAGAGAAAGAGAGACTGGCAAATAAAAAGATTTAAAAAGACAGAAGGGAGTCCGCAGGTGGACTGGCTGACGTGCTCGCTAGCTCAGGCGAAGTACATGGTGTGCTGGGTATCATAATGGATCTGAACTGCCTTGGCCAACGCCTGGGGGTCCCGGCCGTTACTCTGGCCCGATACATGGCTGCCTTCAGCACTGTAAGACACAGAGAGGCAGGATTTCATTTGACTTTTTCCAGGAATTATATTTGTAGAATAAAAATGCAGCAAATATATCAGGATCAAAATAAGAATGAGAGCCTGGTAGGTAAGAAGGTCAATGTTTTCTTGCCTCTAGTTTACCTCTACTGGCATAGAATCAATCTGCAGGGCTTTCTGTCAATAAGCCTGCTTTAAAATACTTTTTAAACATTCTTTGTCTACTGAAGAAAAGCCAAAATTAGAAATGTCTGTTTGATACCAAAATTGGTCTAGTGGTGTAACCATAATCATCTCATCAGGACAATCAGTGTAGACATTTTAAACACTGTCAAACATTGCAAAGATGCACTCTCTCTAGGTTTGGTCCAACTCAGACACAGCTCAATCTCTTTTTAATGCTGGACCCACAGATATGCAGGTCCCCCTCACCTGTCATGGTCTTTGTCCACCAGGTGGTAGCGGGCACGGAAAGCCACTAGTCTGGCGTAGTAGGCCGGTGCTGGGATGGAGACAGAGCGCGTGCAGCGGACGTAGGTGTGGCACAGCTGGTAGGTGAGGAGCTGCAGTTCATCGGCCGTGAAACAGTTGTCATCCCACAGGACGTGGTAGTGGGAGGGACGACTTGTTCCCTGAAGGCAGACGGGATGAAACACGTGACATGTCAGTACTGCACGGATAATTTCATGTAATGAACTTTGTGGGTTTTTTTGCAGAGTTTGTGATCCGAGCACTTTATCTGGCAACACAGAAAAACCTTTTTCTTTTTTCAGAACTGGACCCACACTGTGATTCCTCTCAGATAAATGTGATTAAACGGCACTTCATTCTTTTCAGTATGACTCACTAACTAAATACACTGTGCTTCTGTCACAAAACTCACAATGTGTTGAGCTTATGAGCAGGTTGTACACTGTGCAGCATTAAGCTAGGACGCTACGGGGCCAAACAGAGCAGTTCATGGTGACCGATCATCTGCCTGTGTGAAGCCATGTTTTCTGCAGTGTTTTAAAATTTCACACTTGATTGTGGGTAGTGAATTACTTGAAGTTGCAGCCAGCTTCAGCCAAACAGTCTGATGGGGTCAAAGAAGCATCTCAGTCATGCAGTTTATTGTCATTAAGGATCATAACTTTTGTGGGAACCGCAGAGCAAAACAGCTGTGCCCTGGGAAACATTTTACACTGCAATTATGGGTTTTAACCATAACTTTATATTTCATTTAAATGTGTCAAATCCCTGCTCTGTTTCAAAGCCAAAAAAGAATGAATCTGAAGGAGACCTTTTTTGTTATTGTGTGTTAGAGCTGGACACATCATAAAGACTTCATTTGATTTCTTATCAAATTAAAATGTTATTTGCCTCACAGTTTTTGTGAAAGCATCATCTGTTAAACTCTGTGTGCTAGCTCGTAACTCACCTGGATCCCAGCATGGCTGCACAGGTAGAAGTCGAACTCGGACGGATGTGTGATGGTGCTGTCCACTGTGGTGCCAGCTGGGACGTTACCACTCTTCCCGACCTGCAGGAGGCAACAGACAAATAAGACTCACACTCATACTGTGGTAAAACAAACAAACAAATAAACAAAAACAGATGCCAATACAATATTACAACAGAGTGAACTTCTACTAACCCTCTCAGCTTTGTCAGAGCAGAAAAGACGAGTGTGGTGGCGTTTCTGAACCACAATGTAGGTAATACCCGGCCTGTAATCCTCCTCCAGACTGATACATGCCTTCCTGATGGCTATCAGCTCCGGCCATGCAACCTGAAATTACACAAAAACACACCCACACTTTAAAAAAAAAGGTATCTTATGCATATATTTGTTCAAAATATTGTTTATTTGTTAAATAATCAATAATTTTATTGTGTGAACCACTCACATCTTACTGTAGCCACATTCTAATGGAATTGTTTTCATCATAAAATAATAGATATAACATTTGATACACAAAAAATGCTGCATCTATGAATAGTGGAAACCAGGTGAGGGTCTTGAGGTAATGTGTCGACACTCAAATACATTAAATGTAATATAAAATTTACTTAAGTGGGATTCAATTTAGAGATGTAATGCTATTCAAAATGGCAGAACTTATTTGTTCAATTTGTTTGTCCATATAATTAAAATTAAATTAATTAAAAAAATACTAACAATACTGGAGTTTGTTGGCTTGTTCATCTTGAACCTGCATTCCAACACACCACAGATACTGCAGGGAAACGCTGAACAGGGAAGCAAATAAGTGGCTATGCTTTGTAAAATACAGCCAATGTCTCACCTGTTTCATTTGTCCCTCCGACACGCCGCCACGGTAATAGATGATGCGTGTGGGCTTGAAGCGTGTCGACTTGTAGAACTGGATGAGCAGCTCCCGCACCATGTTGGTCAAGTCTTGAATGACCTCCTGGCTAAAGAGTTGCTCCTGGAGACACAGTGAAAAATATGATTTAGATTTAAAGAAGAGGAGAAAAGGAAGAAGGAGAAACCCATTAAAAATAGAAGTGTTGCCTTGTGGCTGTATCCCTCTGCCATCTAGTGAAGTTGTCGTTTACATCTATGTCTGTCCACACTCATAATGTTTGTAGTAAAGACTTTGAGGGAATTTAATAAAAAAAAGGTATTAAGTGTATTTTTCATGGATGTGTTCACATACTTGGCCAGTAAAGCTGTAGCCATGACAGTAAACATTGCTTCAGATATGGATGTTGCTGTAAAGAAGCTACAAATTCTAAAACGTGGATGCTTCTCACACATCTTTAACCCAGCAGCACATAAGATGTTTACAATCACCACGGTAACAAGGTGGACAACCAAGATTAATGTCACCAATTCAGTGTCTGACCATATATGAAATACAGTCAACATCTCCCCTTCTGTTCCTAAGTCATGGCATTAAATAATGGCGAGAAAAGTGTTTAAGTCACAGTGAAGTTGACCTTTGACCCTTTGCATATAAAATGTAATGACTTAATCATTTTATCCCATTGGACATCTGAGTTATGGCCAAAAATGTGTTTTTTCAGGGCACAGTGACCTTTGACTTTCAACCACTGAATTCTAAATCAGTTCATCCTTGTGACAAAGTGGAAGTTTGTGCCAAATTAAAGACATTTCCATAAGGCGCTCTTAAGAAGTTGTATTCATGAGCATGAGACAGACGGACAGACGGACAACCTGAAAACATAATGCCGCTGATCATTGCTGTGTCTGGCACAGAGGCATGACTTTAAAATACTGTAAGAAACAACTTAATGAGCACAAATCAACAGCTTTAAAAATCAACAGCAAGAAAATTTAAATATCACTTTAATTAGTAAGTAAGGTTTGCATACGTACAGAATTTACCTGGGACATGTCCTGTCGAGATGTCTGGACTCTCACTGTGGCGCAGTAACGGCTGGGGTGACCGTCCATGCTGCCCACCACGGCTGCGATGGACGGCTTCTTCCCGTCACCTGCTGGAGGATGTGTGACGTCTGCACCCAGGAAGATGACTGGCTGCTGGAACACGGAGGGCCTGAACAAAAGAAAGCAAAGAGAAAGAGATTTTGCATCACAGGCCTGAACATCATATTTCAAATTCAATTCCAAGACCAAGAAAAGCACTAAAATGGAAAAAAGTGCAAATATCATTATACTATGTTATAAACTACAGATCCTGTGACTTTTACTACCAGACAAAGAATGACAAGAATTGCAAACTAGACTCATATTGCTCTGTATCATATAATTACCAGGGGATTATGTCTATTCAGAAAGCATCTAACCAAACTACAACATCCACAGCCAAAAAAGCATTCCAGCCTCCCATCTGGACTCAGATGAGGAAACCGTATTCCGTGCTGACCTCTGATGAGGCACCAGGACGTTGTTGATGCCGCCCAGCTTGGCGTTGATCTTGAGGCAGAGGTTGGAGAGGGTCTGCGGGGACGTCTTCACTACGTTCTTCACCTGCACGCACTGGGTGGCCATGCCGAGGAGGGTGTCTCCCACCCGCTTCACCTCAGCTATAGAAGAGGAGGATGAAGGTGACAACAATTAATATCACAAAAAATACTTATTTTAAAAATAACCCCTAGAGTCCAATACCTGAAGTTTAAATCCCCTTTTCCTCATCTTAAAAGCTTCTACCCTTGTTTTGGTTCTTTATAATGCAAAACTATGCATTTCTTACCATAGACCGGTGTTTTGCCAGGCAGGATGACCACAATCAGCTGCAGGCCTACGTAAGACATCTTGAGGTGTTTGAACATAGGCTCCACGCTGTCCGCTCCTTGGGCGTATTTACAGAAACATGGCTGACCCTGAATGGGCATCCCAGCATCCTTTGAGATCTTTCGTAGCTGGTCAGTGAAGCTCCTAATATTAAAAAAAGCATAACAAGCTCATCAGAAATCAGCAGTATAAGCACAAAGACATCATTTAAGAATATTTGATACCACAGGATAAAAAAAGGTGAGTCTAGAATAACCAGCATGATTTACAGTTTTAACAAAAACACTCCTTATTAAATCTTATCATGGCCCTTTATCAGTTCATCCTGTTTGAAACAAGTCTGCCACAGGGTCAAACTAATAGAAGCATTTCACTTCTTTTTATCATTCTTTATGAAAAATGGAAACTTCTCAAATACATCTTAACGTTTGTGCCAAAATCTGATCCAAAATATGGGAGTGGATAATGTATAAAACCCAATTTGATCATTTCATCATGTGTAGGAAATAGAGGTAACTTTACAAACCAAGCATTCAGAGAACTTTGATCATGTTTAACATGGACAACTGAAATCAACTACATCACATGAAGCCCGATATGTCTCCTTTAAAAACATGATCCACTTATCCCTGCTATGTCACTTTTCCTGTCAAACACAATTCTAAGACAAGTCTCGTCTTGAAGCCGCAACAAAGTGTGACAGTCCAAGTGTGTGACTCACTTGAGCAGGTCCTCTCGACATTGTTTCTGTGGAGCGAAGCAGGCCACGGCCCAGACCTTGATTTCGATGCCAGCATAGAACTGCTTCCCCCTCATGTCCCAAACGCCCTGATTGGGCGTGGCCACGGTTTTATTCTGCGGAGAGAGTCCCTACTCTCTTAGTCAACCCCCCGATTGGATGAGCCAAAACAAAAGGTAATACAGCACATGCTACACTTGTATCTTCTTTACATATACAGACAAACATAATGTATTAAAAGCCCACTCAGCTGTACACTGATGTACACAGCTAACATTAGGCTTTAGATTGGTTTAACACCAGTTTCACTGTATTGTGATTTTGTTACAATGTATTAAAACAGGTTTAATATTAAATCAGTGCACTCTTTTCAGCATGAAGTAATTTGCACAAGACATCCATATTTTATGCTATACATTATGAGGCTATGTTTGGAAAAGAGAGAAATGCTCTTTCAAAGTGACTTGAACCACCCCCCCCCCAACATTCAGCCAACAAAAGTACTGTTTTTTATTAAAACAAACACCATTAGGTGAGTGCTCCTACTTGTATCGTGCTTGTAAATACAATTTCAAAGGGCAGCGGCTTTCAATTAAGTTAATAAGATTGACCAAAGGCCATTAAGAGCTTTTTTTTCTCCCTTTTCCAAAACAAGTGACCACAGTGACCTTCTTGAAAGTGGTGTGCCGGGAAAAGTTAAGAGCTTGTCCACTTCTTTCCATGATTGTCACAAAAATCTTTAATTTAAGTTTGTGATTTATAGAGTGTCTGGTAAATTATTATAGGTTGCTGTTAGGAACATTTAAAAACAATCACAGTGCAATCAGACTGTTGCCTTTCCCATATCAAACGTTGTCCATACAGTCGCTTCAGGGAGCATTCATCTTTATTTGTAAGAGTTCTTAAAGTACAGCGACTGTATATCAATCAACATCGACATGAAAAGGGAAAAGTAGTCAGTCGACATTCAGGAGCATTTCACTGAAAGCCGATTAGACTCGATATCCCAGCAGGCAATTAGCCAAGCCATTCAGAGAGAGTGTAGTGTGATAGGATCTTGGGTAATTTAGCCAATATATAGTTCAGGGACAGTGGGATTTAAGCCTGGCGTTGGCATGTAAGAGCATTATTTAAGGCCGCATTCTGCTTTAAAAACAGTGAAAGAACAACTGTAAATAAAAAAGGGCTCAACACAAAACCAATTTTCCCACAGTGATCATTAAAAACTTTCATCTCATCTGAGCAGAATCATTGAACGCTGCCTCTGCATTGGGTGTTATATTCTAGCCTGTGTAGTATTTATATTGAACTTCTCATTTACAGTGGGGAGTCAAATTCACACTTCACAGGTTTTAAAAACAATAAAAACAAAGCTTCTAAAAGTGATTGCACATTAATGCTGTGGAGCTACGAGTTTTATTGTCTTCCTGTTGGCATCACATCCATATTTTGGGATGTAAGTGTCAAAGGTCTGTACTGTTTTTTTTCTGTCTTCTGCATGTACTGTTTAATCTCAGTATCAATATCACTTCTCTCCAAATGGCTTAACGGCTGATTTGAGATTCAGTGGGTGAATCTCAGCAGTCTACAATGATTATCCCTTTATCTCCTCCTCTTCATCTTCACAGACACTAGAGAATGCAACAGGTTCATCTTCAAGCCCTCATCTATAAGATTTATAATATTCATGTTTCAGTGGAGGAAAAAGAATATATCAAAAGAAGATATGCAAATTAAAAAAAAGAAGACTGCTGAGATGCACCACAGGATTATAACACAGGGGTAGCTCCAGGTTTGCTTAAATATAAAAATCTAGTTGATATCTGAATTAACAGCGCTAGTTAAGGTTGAGGTTTTAGACCAACTTTTATAAAATACTAGTGATACTAGTCATAATAGATGTCTTGTTTGTCAGATCAACAGTCCAAAATCCAAAAGATATTCAGTTTACTGCAAAATATGACATTGGACATCTTCAAATCCTCACATCTGAGAAACTGTAACTAGCAACCTTTGTATTGTTCTGCAAACCTGGAACTACACCCCCCTTTTTCCAACATTCACTCTGATGCCCCCACCCCCATCCCGATCTCGACCCCCACCCTGTGTGATCCCCGTCATGCCCCAAGAGTGCAGCCCCTTGCCCAGTACTCACCCTGCCGCAGTCCCTCCCGGTGTCTGTACTCACTCGGCCCCCATACTGTAGCATGGGTGCTGGGAGGACACGCCCCGTCACTTCTGTCATGTCGTTGTGCACCACAATGCCAAATTCCTTCAGATAAGGGTCCGGGCCCCCAACCATGCTGTTGCTTTTGACCTGAGTTTAAAAAAATAAAAAAATAAATAAAAAAGGAGATCAAAAAGGAGGAGGAACTAATGATGGATGTGGGAGAACAAAGCAGGATTGTAAAGAACAGACTCAAATTTAAACTCTTTGAAATTTCTCATATTCAGCATTTTAAAAAGTCACTGAGATCAAAAACAGTGGCTCCAACTGTAAAAACTACAGATAGACAGGGAAAAAAAAAATACACCAAACGCCAGCTGCTCCATTTGCCAAGAGGGAAACAAAACAGCACTCACCAGTCTGCTGATTTCTTCTTGTCTGTCAGGGGCCGAGCGCGCCGTAGCTTTGATCATGGTGGATGTCTGGTTGTCTGTTAGCTTCTTGATACAGCGCTGGCCTGCTACTATGTTACACACCTACAACACAGAAGGAAACATGTCATTAATTAAACAAAAGACAGTTAGATAAGAAAAAGAACAGCAGGAAATTAAAAAAAAAAAAAACAATGGTGTTGAAAAGGAAATTATGATATTAAAGAAATAGCCTCTTTCTCACCTCCAAGGGAAGATAGGTGTGCTTCTGTTCCTGTCCTACTTGCAAACAGGGCAAATGTGGATACTTGAGCTGCAGATTGTACTTCTGCTTGAAATACTGAGCTACTGTGCACTCCATGGCTTGGCCGTTCTCGAGCTGTAAGGGGAACCTGTGGATGAAGAAGAAAAAAAAAGGGGGCGAAAAGCACAAAAATCCACATCAGTACAGTATATAAAACAAAATTACAAGTGGGGAATATAAGACCAACACTGCATTACTCATATCTTTGAGGTATTGGCTTGTTTCACCACACTAAAAAACAGACAATGAAGATAAACAAACTAATGACATGGGGGAATGGTGCTTACGTTTGGTGGCTGGCAGGTCGGCGCGTGACATTACACACACGATATTTCCTCTTCATTTGACCGCAGTGTGTGACCTCAACTTTTAACCCTGTTAAAAAAAAAGAAGAAAAAAAACCCACACACACGAGAGGAGATGGTTACAGAATGCAAACGAGCTTTCCCCACTAACTGTGAGTATTTTGTAATCATTCAAACTGAGCTGCTTTGGAATAGCAAATGTGTCGTTCCTCTACGGGGCGTCTCGAGGCCATAAGGAAGATAAATACTGACAGGGAAGCTAACTGCATAGAGCTCTCTGCAGTTTCTCTTTAGACATTTGTCACAATACAGCTTATAAACAAAGCAAGAAGAGGAGAATGCCGAGAATCTATGAGTATCTGGCATAGAAAGTATGCAACTCAAATTGAATACAATCCAAGTAGATCCTGCAAGGTTATTTGGTGGCTTTTTTACGTGAAGACAAACAAACTAGATTTAAATGAAGCTTTAAAAGTGTTAAAATTTTTATATGAAACAGGAATGAAAAACTGTTTTGTTCAGGAGATCTGATGACTTATGCCTAGTTTCTGTTTCAAAAAGGCAGAAACACAATCTGCACAAGGTGTTTCATCATTGCTGTATCTTAAGCTCTTAAGCAGTGTGTGTGTGTGTGTGTGTGTGTGTGTGTGTGTGTGTGCGTGTGTGTGCGTTTGTTTAGTAAGTATACAGCGTGATTTTGTGTGGGTGCAGTTTCTTTAGAGTTTACACGCTGCTTAAAAACAAACACACCCACACCGCTACATGCAGTATCAGTGTTGAATTTGATACAAGGTTATAAAGGGAGTGCATACAATGTGTGTTTATGTCTATTAACACTGGTCATTCAAAGATCCTCGTTACAAGCTCCTTGATAAACATCAGGATGTTTTACTTACCTCTTATTTCCTTAGTGAATTTGACACGCTGCGAGTCGGTCAGCGGCTTGGTTTGTTCGTTGATGTTCTGAATATCTAGCACCTCACACATGAACTCTATCACAGGCTGAGCACGGTAGAAAGCAGTGGCCGACACTGTGGGAGTAAAAAAGAGAAACGTCACCCATCAAAATCACTTCTATAAAGTGATAACAATCAACAAAACAAAGTAATGCATGACATATCAGAACGGAGGAGAGGGAACACAGCGCTGGTGTTTACAGAGGCTTCCAGGTGACTCATTTCTTTATCAACAACTTCTACAGACAGCTAGCCTTCGTTCAAAATGTATGAAGTATGTCTCCTATATATAAAGGAGCAGATTCAAGCAAACCTTCCCAGTCCTGTTAACACATCAGGACCAATATTTAGGATATCTCAAATCACTAACTTGTATACCAATATATAGAAACTGGTTTTAAAAGCTAAAATTCTTCAAAAATTTAGTCAATTAATCATTAGTTAATCGACAGAAAATGAATAGCCAACTATTTGGATAACTGATGAATCGTTTTGGGTCCTTTTTGAGGGAAAAAACTAAAATGATCTGCTTCTTAGATATGAATATTTTATATATTGTTAAGCTATGGCAGAGCATTACACACAATGTGCTTCATGATATAACATCCTCAGTCAGTTAACATCCAGATTAACTGCCAGATACATTATACAACAGGTGCATTCACACACCTATTGTCAAAAGTATTGCTCTATGTTTTATTTAAATAAGTGCACTGAGAGCACAGTTTATTATTCAAATCTCTCTCTCTCTCGCACACACACACACACACACACACATAGATCTGCAGCAGGTCAGCTCCACTCAGGTCTTACCATCGATGTTGAGCATCATGTTCCACATGGCAGGACGGACAGACTGATGGAAACCAAACCACACCTCCCTCCCTCCACCCAGAGGATGATAGTAGCCCTCCGGAGGGGAGAAAAACGAACGCCCCACTGGAGTATACCTGTGTACAAACACAAATACACAAAATATCAATCACTGACACAATCAATCAATCCAGTTTTCTGTGAAGTGAAGACTTTGACAGACACATAAATATAGCTCAAAATGAATTTTAGTTTCTGAATCAGACTAGACAAGTAAAAGCGTATTTTGAATCATTTTATAATCAGAGTATCACAAACTGCTATTGATTTCTCCTCATAATGTAGTGGCTTCACAAGTTTGGTGTGATGTCATTTCCAAAATGAAAATTGAGAATGCAGCATTCTTCGCTTCTGTGCTTTCAGTGCTGAGCTGCAAAAGCTGCTGTTAGAGAATCGATTCTATGAAAACATATCCAAAGTGAGGCGCTAAACACATCCATTATAGAGTGTAATATTACTTGACACAAGACAGCAGGAAATTAAGAAATGCGGAGAAATAAAAAGATTAAAAAAAAAGCAATAACCACGACACAGATGTGAAAACAATGTGGGTGGTGCGCTTGAGAAAAGGCAGAGGGGGATGAATGTCGGTACCTCATGGAAGGCAGATGACGCGTGATGACATCCAGAGCCTGAACGGAGTCCTCGGGAACCTCGTTGAGGTGACCCGAGAGAGCTTCGAGCAACATCTGGAGACTGACCACGGACACCCACTGCAGGGACACCTTGAACGTCTGATCTTTCCCCTCGCCAGGCAGGGTCACCTCCAGATCCACCTACAGAAGGACGAAGAGAGAGAAAAAAAAAAGATGAGTGGAGGAAAAATTGATTGAAGAACAGATGACAGAGAGAGGGAGAGACAGGAAGTAAACATTCAAGGGCAGAACCACTGAAAGAGGAGCGCAACTTAGAAAAAAACAACCTTGAAATGCTCTGTTTGTCTAAGATTGAAAAAAGTTGTCATTAAAACATTTCATCAGCACACCCACATAGAAACGGGTGGAAACAAAGAGCCAAAATCCAAGAAAAAAAATACCTGCTTCAGTCTTTATGGAGGAAAGCATTTACATCAACAGTGTTTTAACGTTATGATTTAAGGTTTTGGACATGGAGGGTGTTTTGTTTTTTCGTCAACATGTAATCCAACATGTTTTTATCTGTGTGATCTGCCCTGTGCCAACTAAACAAAAACACATTGTCTCTGTTAAATGAAATAAACACTGACTGAGTCTCAAGTGACACACAGACTTAACAGATGTTTTTTTTTTTTCCTTCTTTCAAAGTCGCCCCTTTTACGCAAACAGTGAATCATAAAGACGGAAAGTGATCATTAAGAGGCGACACACTTTCTGGTGACAGTACCCATTGTTTTGTTGAAGCGGTAACCAAAATATATGAATATATTTAAAACTGAGAAAGATCTAAAATAATTTAGTATCAATCATTGATATTTGAGATACACAGCCACAGAATGACATATTATGAATCTAAGAATCAGAGGAAATCTCCAACTGAAGTTCAGAAATAAAAAATGAACCCTGTGCATTTTCACCATTTGCCAATGTATTAAAATAAAGTAATTCATTCTTCTACTTGTGAATTGAAACAAGCTCAATATCTTGAGCCATTATTACTGGACTCAGTGTGGTTCATTAGATAATTATGGCCAGCTGTGATAGCAGGAAGAGGTGAGACTGTGTCGAGTCTTCAGCAAACATGTAGGTTCAGTCTTTGTTCTGATGTTAGACTCATATGAAAGTGAGAATAAAATCAGTAAATTAAAAAAAACAGCAACAGACCTGCCTCTTCTGCAACCTAGATGCAAATCATTGCCGTTTGCACACACATTTGTACATAATTTGCACGCACACACACACACACACACACACACACACACACACACAGACCAGTTCATCATTTGCATAGATGCAACAGTTAAAAAAAAACTGAGTGATGCACTGATCCAAAAATATCTGCAGACGACAAAACTATTAGATGGTTTTATGTCTACATTCGTCTATGTGTCTTTCACTTACACTACACATAGCTTACCAAGGAACAGTTTCACTACAGCTACACACTAACCTACCGCTGCTGCTGCACTGATATCATTTCTATTGTTTACGCCTCAACAAGAGTCAAACTTTAACCCAATCTGATTTTCAAGTTGATAACGTAGCTGTAAAACCTAAACCAGCCTAAACAGACTATTGTGTGGCTATATTTGAAACAAATATTTTAGAGTTGGTTAATACAACTGTTCTAATTATAGGTAGGTACCACACAATACAGCCATAACAATACAGGATGCATATGAATAAGGCTGTCCAAACTTAAGTAATCACATCCCTCCTTTCATATTGTACTTAATTTGTAATGGGAGGGGGTTGCTTTCCTTAGACTACACAATGCCCACATACACCCCCCCCCCCACACACACACACACACACCTCCCAGTAGCTTTCTGGGTAACATTATTTTCCTCATCATCCATGATCTGCTCCACTCATTACGTCTATGGGTTTGGCGGCGACAACAATTATCAGAACAGTTCTATGAAAAGTGACGTTTAACGATCTGTGACACACGGACGATTTATCTTGAGCCTGGTGAACAAGCAAGCTAGTTTTGGAAATGATGCGACATTAGGATAATGATAAATATTTCCCATGGGCTGGCAGATCTGCATTAAATTAACTTAATTCACAGTTTGAACTCCACCCCAAGTCCGTTCACCTTTGCGAAGGAGTTAATTAAAAGAACCGTTCTCACTTAAGGAACCAGTCAGCCGCAGTGAGGAGGGGGAACGAGAAGGATAAAACTGATGTCGTGTTGCTGTTGATTTGCAATCTCTTGAAATTACATTACACATTTGTCAATCATGATTATCCCCCGCTTGATATTTGGGTGAAGGCACGGGGAATGAATCCAACGCTATGATTTGTGAAACTCGTCTTCTTCTTTTGCTTTTTGGCAGGCTAGACGCCACTGTTGCCTCTTGCTGGGTCAAATTAATGAAATATAAAGATGTAATCAATGTCTGGTGGGGATCTTCCTTAAGAAGTCTCACCAGAAATGTCAGTCGTGGCATCTCATTTTCTGTCCAGACTTTCCAAAACTGATCTGCAATTCAGGACAGCAAACATCAAGTGTGCCAGCTCGGCCTAATCCACTAAACCATTTCACACACACACACAATCACCCCTCCTGAAATATGAATAAACCACTGCATTTGAGTTCTTAAATGCCAACATGGAGCCTTAGAGTTACTTAGATTTTTCCTAAACATGACAGGCACTTTAATGCCTCCCTGTACGTGCTTGTGGACACGGAGGGGTTAGGCTTTGAAATACCAACCCTGTCTCTCCCGATGGGCAGTGGATGTGCTGTGTACATGTTCCTCTTCCCGTCGTAGCCAGGCTGTCGATCTCCAAAGATCTGCATCTTGAAGTGCCGCACCATGGTATCCACCACCTCCCTAAACGACAGAGACGACAGGGTGATAAGCCACACACACACACACACACTTGAAGGAGTAGCTCATTCAACCACAGTCAGTTAGTATTTCTGTTGATGAATGCACAAAAAATGGCCATGCAGCTTTGTACTGTTGTATTTGTCCCCTCTTTTTACATTTACTACTATTCCTAAAGCTTCTGAATACTTTCGACAATGACACACAAAAGAAAAGATTCACATGTAACTCCAAAATATCAACAGAAGTCTCATCCGCATGTGCATTTTCTGCTCAAACCTCAAATGTCAGTGGGTTTACCTGTTGACCCTCCGCGGCCGTTTCTCAGGCTTGATGTCGATATCATAGTGATAGACATCAATCTTGGGAATCTGCACCTGGAAGTGGTTGGCAAGGAGCCGGATGGGTTTCCCCACCGTGCCGAGGCCGGGACGCCGCGGAGGCTGAAACAGAGAGGGAGGGGCGGGCGGGCCTGGAGAGAGCAGAGAGTACACAGTGATTACTCTGCGGTGTAGTTATATCACAACAGTTTCTTATTGATTTACTTCAGGAGGATTATTCATTAGCACCATCTTGGGGCTCATATGGGCTTTTATAGATATTGCAAATCAGTATGAGAGAACTTTGGTGAGAATATCTGCATGTTTCTTCATTTTAGAAAGTGAATTCATACATAAATTCATTCAATTTCATTTAGTAATTTGCCCGTGTCACTGCCGCTACATTTACTTGCCTTGTAAGAAGAAGGAAAAAAACACTAAAAACTAGTCAAGCTTACCACAAAACAAGTGTTCAATATAAATGTGAACAAAGGTGGTGACAGTGCACTTATCTTCCCATTAAATCTCAATTTTTTTAAAAAAAAAGGATGAATGTCGGCGGCACAACGGCGAGCTTGTTGCAAACTATCTCATCAGTGACACCTGCTTGAATGCACGGCCTGGTGAAGCCCACTGGGCGCACACGCACACAAGGTCTGATTGATCCGTCACTCTAGCCCCCTGACCTACATGGGTCAACAAGGGGCCGGCAAAACAATGACCTCCAATTATCCTTCGGCACGCCCCCGGCTCCACCCAGACACAGAGGGCGCCCACCCCGCAACGCTGAGACAAAGACCGAGCTCCTCTCAGACAGACGGCAGCAGGGCCATATGGAGGGGTGCCACGCAGAGTCTGGGATTACCGTTACATGCAGTACACGCCACACACACAGGCCACACACACACTCACTCATCTATACAATATTTTACACGAGGATACACACGCTACCTAACCCATTCACCATTTGAGTCTTACATAGTAGCTTAAAAACACTGCAGGAGATGGAGGAGGACAATGTCTCCAACGCTTTAATCATCAGTTAAAAACAGCACATAGGTTTACTTAAGACCGCCGGCCTCATTTACTTTTAGCTACAGTGGATCTGATAATGACTCATCGGTCTCACACAGCAAATAACACTTGTTTACATTAACATGGAATGAAGGTGATGTCCGCTCTGAGCAGTGCTAAAATAATACGGTGTTGGTGGTACTGAAGGAGGTCGGAGGAGGCGGCGTTAACGCTTTTGTCAACTGACAGCTAAGGGACTGCGGGGGTCCTCCTGAACTCCATGCACCCCACACGCTCCAGTTAGCAAGTGAAGCGCGAGAGCACGGACAATCGGGACCCTCCCCATCGCTTCCTGGAAAAAAAAAAAAAAAAAAACGCGCTTCCCTAACATACCCTCATCAAGCCTGGCCCCCATATCACCTCCCCCCTCCCATGTTCCCTAAAAAAAAACAACCCAGTCCTTCTCCTCTTCCTCCTGTCCTACAAAACCAACCATTAGCTCGACTTAAACATCGCTCTGCTTTTCTAAAAGATTCCAGTCTTAAAATAAGAAGCCATTGGTTGCTTATCTGTTCTTCTTTGTCACGACTTGGATTAAAATGATTTGGTGATTCATTCGACTTTGTCCTACTGGCCTTGTTACTGATGGCGACAACAGGCATCAAATGCTCTACGCTATGCTCAACAGTGTGTGTATAAGTGTATGCCTCTGCTATGTGTGTCACAAAAGACACTGAAGCATTTCAAGTGTGTTGAAATCCAGCTGTAATTCAAGTCATTAATGCTTTCTTTGTGGTGCTGTGTACAGAAGCAGGAAAATGTCTTTATACAAAAAAAAAAAAAAAAAAAAAAAGTAGAAATTCCCAAAAAACAATTTAAAAAGCTATTGCAGGGTTATAATTTTGGATTTTATACCTTTATTTGTGACTGGGTGCATGGACAAACACTACAGAAGGGTTTTAGTCTATATGCATGAAGCACAGCGAGGTCCTCCTCTTCCACTTTCACCAAAAACAGAGTGGTACCTATATTTAGCCTCATCAGCTGCCACACTACTACACTTAGAAACGTGTGTGTGTGTGTGTGTGTGTGTGTGTGTGTGTGTGTGTGTGTGAGAGTGTGTGAGAGTGCCTCGACACGAAATGCCTGAACACATCCTTCATCCACGGGAATCGCTATCAACACCACCACAGCCACCATTTCTGAGGGATTTTTTTTTTTTTAATTATTAAAAACTGTTTCTTACTTCTACAGCTCAGTTGTTTGTACTTGTTGTTTGTCTTTATTCGTTGTCTATGTTTAAATCATGGGCACTGACAGAAACTAAACTGTGCAGATAAGAGAGAAAAAAGAACAGATGCCCAATTCAGCTGATATAAAAACAGACAATATTTTTAAAAAAAGGATAAAAGCATGATTATCAGGTAAGGAACCATGTTTGGGGTAAATGTGGAGCCACCTCGGTCTGATCCGCAAACCAGCTTGGCCTCTATTCATGCAAATTATGATATTTTAATGCCCCAACCTGGAAAACACCTGTCAAGGTTAAGGCTGTGTCAAGTACCTGACAGCAGGTGTGAGTATATCTATTTGATCTTCATTTTTTTTTTAAACAGTATGAGGCTCATTTGATGTTTTTTTTATCTCCTTTCTCTTCCCTGTTTAAGAAAGAATTGATGTTAACTGGGTATTTTAATTAATTCCCATGTTTCCTACACTGATATTCTTCAAATAAAGAAGGGGGGGGGGTCATAAAAGTATGATAATGACAAGGGCAAACAATCTCTCTGTGAGTGTTTAAATTAATTACTGTGCACCATCAAGAAAAAAGGAAGATTTTAAAACAGGCAAAGAGCCATAAAAACATAAAATGAGAAAATTAATGAGAAACATCACAGAGTACAACTTCATTGAGAATGAAAGCTACAAATGTACAGTAATGTATCTTTTCCATCAATAAGACAAGTCTTTTTAAATGTAGCCACACAAGTGCCAATCCTGTGTTGCTCAGTTATGACGTTTTACACATCTCATTAGGAAGCTATGTGTGTATTTTTAAAGAGCACAGATTGACAAACTGAACTGAAAGTCTGACAGAATAACTTAAAAAGGTTGTACATAAAGACAGATGTCGCATAAAGAGATCCTTGCAGACTTGTCTAAGGTGGTGCTTAGGCCTCGATTTAAAAAAAAAAAAAAAAAAACCCATCTAGCAGCGAGCTTCCTCCATAATTTTATGCTTCGGCTCCAAGTGAGACGGAGCCGCATCTACTTTGAGTCACAGGGGAAGTGAAATTAACTTTTTCCTGGTGACAGATGAGCTGAAGGGAGAGTCTATGTGCATCTTCTCAGCGTTGGCTCCCAGTCGACCACAAACATCAACAAAGAGAAAACGTCACACAGAACAAAGATTAGAGGTCGCTTGTCTTACTCCGCTCATTTTTCTAATCTGACATTTAAAACCCATTTGATTGTGTGCAGCGTTACTCCTATTCGTTACTCGTAGACTGTACTAATGTTATGCGTGTCCCTGGTAACCACAGTGTGATCGAGCAGAGAGACAGCTGGGCTTAAGCTGAGCGCGAGGAAGATGGCTCGGCCTCTTGATGAGTCAGAGACTAACGGCACTGAGTAAGGAGCAGCACACCGACACCCACACCTGCAAATCACCTGGATTACGTGTACAATGCTGAACTGCAGAAACGCTTCAGAGTCACAAGATGAAAATGTTTGCTTCTCAGAGCAGACAATACGTTGCATTTTGTAGGTGTGGCTTGGAGTGTAATTATTTTTGACTTTTAACTAGTGAGTTCAAGGGCGACAATGAGAAAATGTGGTTTTGTGTTTTGAGTTATGATGATCTATTTCACTGCTGGACTGCCTGCAGTACATGTAACCCGGCTACTATCAGCTAATTGATGCATTTCCTGGCTGCCACGACAGACATCTGCTTAAATCAGCACACACTAACACACACCATCACACACACACCGATCATTAATCATTTCAAAACTTTAGCAGAAACTGAACTTGTTTCACTTGTTTTCCTCTGGACCTTAGCTCCTTTTTTTTGCTCCTGTTCTTGTACATTCATCATGAAATTCTCACTTATTTTAAAACATTTTCAACTTGAGTGGACTCCTTTTATTGCTCGATTAACACCACCAACAGCAAAATGTTGTCTATTTGCTTCCCTTTACATCTTTCCGGTGACATTATCTGCATCTGTATCAACCCTTCAGCAGTTAAAACTCACTATTCATCTGTAAAAAACATTAAAAACTAATTACACCACCTGCTTTACAAAAACACACAGCAGGTCCCCCACGATGTCATCACTACACGCAGCTTCTTGGGGGCCCTCGCCTAAAAGAATTCAAGCTACACTAAAGATAAATGCCAAAGAGCGTTTCTGAAGAAATCCCCCAACAACTGAACCAGAAGAGGCTCTATTGTTGAGCCATAGCATGACAGGACATCCAGCTGTGGCGCAACCTTGCAAACAGGCCCATGTCACTTCATTTCACTTCCTAATGCAACAACAAAAACAAAACATGTAGTCCTGACCTCAAACTACCAACAATGTGAAGAATACATTAATATATACGTCATATAACAACTGCAAAATGGACACAAACTTCAATATAAGCTTTAAAAAGCACACCTGCATCATTGCTGAATTACTGGGCTGCTGCTACTTGGCTGCAGTTTGAAGAAACATGGGAGTATATCTCTTAATACAAGAGCCGAATTAGAAAATTAGCATTTTAATTGCATTAAAATAAGCATTTTTGGAAAGCTTAAACCTGCAGTGCAGTTCTTTTGTCTCCTCTTTTTGGCAGTGGGAATAAATAATAGTTACCTGGATGTAAGTACAGCTCTGTGAGCACATGCACGAGCTACGGTTGGGGCTAAAATGGTGGATAAAATTCTTTTGAGCATCACAAACGTCGCTAATTGATTCACTTAACTATCAGAATTTGATCCATTTGGTCTGATAACATTTGGAAAATCTAGACGAGCTGCATGATTAAATTATTTTGTGCATCCCAGTTAACGAAGGGGCTAAACTGGAACTGGCTTACCAATAATTGCTGGTAATGAAAAAGCACGGGAATGTCGCCACAGATACCACGACATACTCTGAAATACATGGCGCTGATTGACTTAATCAGTACTGTGTGAATCTGTATGGCAGGGGCTTGACTATAACAGATATTTATATTTAAGTTGTTTTTCACCCTTTTTTAAAACAAAGACTCCCTAAAAATGCACCTTTATACAAATATTGGGCTATAAGGTTAGATATCAGTGCACAAGCTATAATACTGCATCGCTATTTGTCATCACTGAAGTGTGTAAATAATGACTGTGGCTGCAAATGTGGATCTATGCTCCACTTAGAAAGGTGAATACTCATTAAATCCCAGACTCCTCTCTTCTCTAAATGCAGCTGGGAATAATTTCATTTCATTGTGGATAGAAAAGCTTGATGGCTTTTATGTGACAATGAGGCTGTAGAGGGATCTCTCTCACATACACACACCTGTGGATAGCTGCACAATATTGTTGTCTCCAAACATTCCCGTGGATCACCACACACACACACACAATGCATCTGTTTAACATTTTTCCACCTTAAATAAATAAGCACACCCAGTTTTTTTGTCTTTTATCTAATGCCATCAGCTTCCTTTAAAAATGCTGTGGGCGATGTGTGTGGACATCCAAGCAAGTCAACAAAAATAAACCTTTTCTTTAGCGTTACAAAAAAAAAAAAAGCTGGTTTGTTCTCCAGGATGCGTTCAAGTCCCCCCTCTTTACCTTAAAGGCGCATTTCACAAACAAAAAGATCAACAGTTTGTAAAAGGGAGGGGGGAGGTTTAAAACACATTATTTTGCAGGTTGTATTCAGGTGTGTGGCTACCTTAACCCATTTTGCATGCTTTATTATGTGACCCATGCGGCTTTGTTATCATATAGGAAATAAATAACATGGAGCTGGCCTTGCAGATGTGATCGATTAAAGCGCCATGCAGCCTCCATACAGGCGCATGGCTGCAGCCCTGAGAGGAGAGGCGCGATGACAGACCCGCAGAAAACAAAGTCAATTACCTCTCAAAGAAAAAACACACACCCTCATTTACGCTCAATTAACGCCACCAAGTTTTTTTTATTGGCTTTCATTTTGTTTTTTCCAATGCATGGCTGTCATTTCGGACATAGGGGGGGCGGCGGTGGTGGTGGTGGGGGGGAGGGAGGCAAGCCCGATATGAAACGCACTGTTCCCCCGATGGCGATAGAAGACGATGGTTTATTAAATGTAAGGGGTATTTATTTTGGGGGGGTCTTAGGGGCTAAATTTCGACGGTGTTTTTTGGTTTCATTATCGAGGAAACGAGTTTTTTTGTTTGTTTTTTTAAATGGTGGTGGTTCAGAGAAGAAGAAGAAGAAAAAAACATGAACGTAAACACACCACACGACGCGGAAGGAAGGAAGGAGGAAGGGAAAGGACTCCTAATAGTTAAATCCCCACACACACATACACACACACAATACCAGCCCCGACACGACGGTGCCGTGCCCCGTGCGTGCTTCTGGTGGAATAAAAACCGACCGAATAACCGATTAAAAGACACCCCTCGGTCTTCTTTCTGGGTGAGAAACGTGGCTCCCCCCTCTATGTAAATAATGACACACACACACACATGCACGGGCTGGGCCTCGGGTTTGTTGTCGAGGCCTCGCTGCAGCCACGGCCCCCAGTGAAGCTCCTCTCTCTCTCTCTAGCTCTGTGTGTGTGAGGGAGAAGAAAAAAAATGTCTCTTATTTTTCTTACCGGGTCCGAGCGCTTCCATGGCCGAGGCCTCTCTCTCCGTCTCTGTCCCGGCCTGGCGGCTCCGTACCGAGGCTGAAATTGGGGGCGGTATCGCGAAGCTTAAAAGTGGCTAATTTAAGAAAAAGGGAATATAGATAAATGCGTGGATGACGGCTGACTGGACTGACTGACCTGAGCTACTGCTGCTGCTGGTTCTGGGGATTTGTAAGTGCGCATGCGCTAGGGGCAAGCCGTGGAGGCCCTTGTGCGCATGCGTAATATGGTGTACCGCACTGGCAGCTCAAACTTTAATGAGAATATATATATATATATTTTATCACTCAAATGTTATACATTTTTATGGTATAACAGCATAGAACAACAGTGTCAGTGGGTTAAATGCCTTTTGAAACATTGATTAAATGACTTTAAAACCCTTAAACAGACAATGTGCACCAGGAGATACATACATAGGTTATATAATTTGTTTTATACACCTTTATAGGGGGCAACGTTTCATGGTGGAGATACAACTCACGAAATCCAAAAGCTTGTTGGAATCTCATATGAGTAAGTCTATCCATGTCGAAGATCCCCTCAACTGTGTCCAACCAGTTCTCCAGAGTGAGAGAGTCCTCTCTACACTTTCTAGTGATTGCAATGAGAATATATTTAACAGAAAATGTTTGAACAGTGTTGGAGAGTAACTAGTTACATGTAACTACAGTCCATTACAGTTACTTATGGAAATGTTGATAATTACAAAGGAGGGTTTTTTTCCCTAATTTTTCAATATTTAACATGTCACTGAATACATATATTGCTTTAAATGGTGAGTCACAGTAACAAGTCCATGCCAGACTTTTGACTTTTTCATACAATTTCTTTATGTTCCATAATCTACATGAACTAATGAAAATATTTTCAAATTAGAGATAAAGCTTACTTTATAAGAAATGATAAAATTATGTCAGTATCCATTAAAAACACCTGAACTTAGATTTCGGTGGGCTGTATGGGTACACTTACCCAAACAGCTGAAAACAATAATTCAGAATTTAGTAAGAGTAATCAATTGTAATAATTCACATTACTTTGATTAAGTAGTTGAAATAGTTACATGACTTATTACAATTTAAATAGGCTAACTATTAATCTGTAACCTATTACATTCCCAAAGTAACCTTCCCAACCCTGTATTTGAAACAGCAGCGATTCATCAATTAGTTAATCCACAGGAAATTAACCACCAACTATTTCGATAAGTGATTGATCCTTAATTGATTAAACCTTTTTAAGGAAAAATGCTGAAATTATCTAGTTGCAGCAATTAAATGGTAAATTTGCTGATTTCTTACTTTAGTTTAGCAAACTGAATATCTTTAGGTTGTGAATTGTTGTTCGGTACAAAACACGACATTTTAGGTTGCATCTCTGGCTTTGGGAAATGGTGATCAACATTTTAAAGAACAAACTATTCAATTAATCGACAAAATAATCAATAATGAGAATAATCAGAAGAAGCCTACTTCTTCTACTTTGTCTTCTTCCTTATTGAATCATTAAGAATCTATAAATGTACAAATATTGTTCATAAAACAATACAAAACAACAACAAATGACATTACAGTTAAAGACAGACATATCAGGTAGTATATTGCCCCAAAACATCACCAACCATTATTAATTGAGTTGACAGATTTAAAACAGCCTACATTTTATAATTAATTTGAATTTAAAAATCATATTAACTTGAGACTTTTCTGGAGCTACAATATGAACATATTTTGAAAAAGAGGGATTGGGGAATCTGTAGAAAACATATGAATAATGACAATTGGACAATGGAGAGTTTGTATACTGTATGAGAAAGTACCTGTTTCATTACAGTTTCATCTTTTGACAATATTACAGTTATTATCATGAACATGCATGAGGGTAGCACATGAAAATACACACAGATGCACTTGTGTAGCTCTCTAAAAGGGAATTTCAGCCGCCCACATTCTGCCTCGCAATTAACAAAAGGTTTGTCTTAAAACAGTTAAGTGCTCAAATGAACTCTGAAATAGGTTTTACTTGCCATAATCATTCTTCCTGTTAATACTGACAATTAGCAGATCTATTCATAATGCACTTAAAATGTCAGTGATGGGGGACAAAATCCACAAGTCTCCTTCTGTGCAAAATGTTTAAAGGTTTAGTGGAACATCCAAATTAGTCCAAACTACTAGATATCTTTCACAGTCATTTTAGTGCCAAAGTCCCTCTTTTTGTTACTACACTTCCACTGCAGCTCAAAAGGGAAACACACAGAGGAAATTTGATGCTGAAAAGATTGTAAATGTGGCAGATATCCATTTGATATGGCTAACTCAGACTGCTGAAGCTGAATAGAAGCTTCAGATGAACCTTTAAATGCATTTTTGTACAAAATAACTGTGCGGACACACTGTGGACCACTAACATTTAAAACACATTGCACAGGGATCTTTTAATTGCAGGCATGAACAGGAGGAATGATTACAGAGAGGAAAACCTATTTCAGTGTTTGGACACCAGACTGTTGTTTAAACACAGTCCTTTAACTCAAATTTACCTTTGAATTGGGTCTTACCACAGCAGGATAAATTTAAGCAGCCTCCTTGTAGATGTGTTTTGTATCTTTAACACTGACTATTCCATTCTGTATTTAACTTTTTGTCAACATTTTAACAGATAAAATATAAAATAGAGATAAAATAGAAACTGTGCATTTCAATTGAACTTTGTTTGTTGGTTTCCTGCTCTCTTTCTTTCTTACTCTTTCTGTCTTTCTTTCATTCTTTTTTCATTTACTCTTTCTTTTTTTTCTTTCTTTCTTACGCTTTCTTTCTTTTTTCTTTCTTTGCCCCCGCCCGTCCAAACAGTCCCGCTGTTATAAAACACGCTGCCACCAAGCTCTGTCGTCACACTGGGGCGGGCTCATAATGGCCGAACTAACCAATAGAAAAGCGAGAACGGGGGTGATTGACACCTCGATGACGACGGATTGCGCCCCAGCTGTCACGACGCGCGAAAGATCAAAATTTCTCTCTGGTGTGCGGATCAGGCGGGAGGACGAGAGGCGGCCGAGCTAAATGCGCTTTAAACGACTAAAATAAACCTCTTTGCCACGCAGACATTAACTTTTGGAGGTCTGTTGTGGATGCTACGCTTTAATAATACGTTGTCTTTGCTTGTTTATTTGACAAAAAAAGGCTAAAAACCAACCGGCGGACAAATGAGCCTCGTCCTCTCTCAACAACAGGTGAGGAATTGCTCTCAGTTTAGACTTCTAGCTACCACCAACATATCCTCACATTAGTTAGACTTTGTAAGAACGTACCGACGATATAGTGAAAGTGTTGTAATATGAAGACATTTGCTAATTTTATATATTGTTAGCGTTAGCCAGTTAGCTTTAGTTTAGCCAGCTGTGTCGGCCTGCTCACTTCGACTAAAGCTGTCTTAGTGAAGCATTTTACTTCATCACAGTTAAATGTCACACAGTATATAAGCAGCTTTACTACATATCCTCTATGTGTTCCCAGCCGAGTCACTGAAATAGTCTATTTCTGTGTGCTTTCACTGTTTTAATGTAAGCCTCATGCAACAGGAGGAAGCTAACCTATGTGCTTCATTGTTTGCTTTATTGCAAGGCGCCACTGATGTTGTTTAACAGCCATTTGGCCTCCTAAAGCTACACACAATTGACCTCCATTTTTCACGTCAACTTCACAAGGGAACCTCATTTCCATTCACACATTCACACAAATATAAAAACATGCCATAACTTTTAAGCTACCACGTTTAATCAGTAAGTTGGACAACTATCACTGATGTTAACCTGCCTGCTGCTTTTAATATGACAGTAATAATGATTAATAATTGTAGCAAAATTGTGCCTTAGCTAGTTTAGACATTGCATTGGATGTGTAGATAATTTTCTGTGTAAACAAACATCAGAGTAACTTGCAGCCACCACATGTCATGCTATTAAAAGATGAATTTGCATGTTGGTTAATTTCTCTTTTGTGTTGTGGTTCCCAGGCTGAGAGCCTCCCAGCTGTGGCCCAGACAGCAGCAGAGAGCGACTCAGACAGCGGGATGGGCTCTCCAGCAGAGGAGGTGGTGACTGGGGCGACTAACAATAAAGATGATCGACCAGGTGAAGTAACACAACAGTAGAAGATGATCTTTAAAATTAGAGCACATGTACAGTTGAGGCTTTCTTCTTTTTTTTGATACACAGTTTACAGTTTACAATAAGTGCAACAGTCAGATCACTATTTGAAAGGCAAAAACAAGTGCTACAGTAGATACGTTTCACAAGGAGATGTACAGATAACAGCTTAGCAACACTGTTTTTCAAGATAATTGTTTTGAAGAATCACATTTATTTAAAGCGGCTAAGCAAGAAGAATAAATACATTAAACCAGAATATAATTAGTAACAACAGATAAACAATTTTGTGGTTTTAGTCTCATAGTATGTTGTCATGCAGTTCTTTTTTTATTTACCCCAATGTTACGCTGCATCAAGGAAGTCCCACATATTTGGTATATTTATTGCATTATTTGACTGTATCTAAATGTTTATTTTGTGTCCAGATTCTGACGACGATGAAGACATCACAGCTCACAGAAAGCCTCGCCGTAACGCCATCAGAGACAGTGACAGCGAAGAGGAGGAGGAAGCGGCGGAGAACAGCGTACACATGGCCGAAGCACTGGTGTTATCTGCCTCCAGCGGAGAAGAGATGGAGACCGGAGAGGTGGAAGAAAAGGACGAGAGCAAAAAGAAAAGGGCGCAGAAGAGCAAGAGAATAACTCGTGCTCCCATTGACAGCGACGACAGTGCGCCTGAGCAAGACAAATTTGATGAAGTGGAGGAGGAAGAGAAGAAGGAGGTGAAGACAGTGAAAGAACGGAAGAAGAGGGAGAAGAGTCAGAGGCATCGGGAGAAAAAGGAGAAACGCAGCAAAGCAGTGGAAAAACTAAAGAAGAAAGAGAGATTCTCTGAATTGAGTGAGGTGAGTGCAGCTTGTTCGTCTGTCAATAACAATTTTTCTTCTACTTGTTCCTCAGAAGATTTTGTTTATAGTGTTTGGTACGTCAAGGTTTCTTATCTGGTCTGAAATGTTAAATAACGTACAGGCAGAATTTAGTGAATGTTGTAGAAAATGTTTTACTGATGAGATATGCATTATATTGTGTTTTTAATGGATTGGATTATATAATTTTGTACCCAGGATGCACCTCTTCCTCGGGCTCTGAATGACAGTGGATGCATGCTGGGTGACAATGACCTCTTTGACACTGGTCTGAATGAGGAGGAGGACGAGGAGGAAGAAGAGTCTCTGGAAGCCATCCGAGCTTCAGTCCAGCTTAAGATGAAAAAGCACAAGGTACAAATACGATTTACGATTTATATATTTCATTAGAAATATTATTACTTTAGATTGGATCGTTAGCTGTATTATCATGCCGTTTCACAGTTGTCTAGTTTGACCTTTGTGTGACTAGTTTGAAATGTTGTTGCAGGGCCCTCTCCTGGATGAGTATGAAGATGAAGATGTGCCAGAAAAACCCCATCGTGTGGTAAGCACTGCCAAATGTTGTGAAATTACAGGACCACATGGACTCAGTTTGTTGCAGTCTGCAGCCTCTCTGTTAGATGCCACTAAATCATGAACGCTGCTCCTTTAAAACCAAATATTTACCAAAAAGAGTTTCTCATTTACAACTTGTGTGGTGTTTTTTAGGAGAGGAAAGCTGCACGTGCCAGCAAAGAGGCGATGAAGCAGCTCCACAGTGAGTCTCAAAGGCTGGTCAGAGGTCAGTTTACAGACACACTTTTTTAGTATTTTTTAAAAAACATTTTATTTATCATTGGAATGTTTTTACTGCTGCTTGTTTGGCGCTGCCAGCAAAACCTCAAGCTGAATTGGTTTTGGATCCTAATTTAAAATGTGTGGTTCACATTTTAAAAGGCTTCCATTCTAGTGAGCCATCTCTGACTTGTTCCTCTGTTTCTGTAGAGTCTACACTCGGTCTGCCCTACCACATTCCTGAGCCCAAGACCCTCAACCAGTTCTTTAAGAAGAGGGCGAGGCCAGAGGGTCCGGCCATGGCACTGTTGAAGTAAATACAAAAACAAACATTTAACACATCTTTCAGGTTAGCAGTAAGGTACAAATGCTGATGGATTCCAATAATTATTTTCTATTTTTGCTTTTTTTGTAGACTGATCTGATTTTCTGTCGTACACACACAATCAAACTAAGTCAAAAGATTTGAGGCTACAATAAAAACCTCCACAAATTAATATCCTAACTTTCCCTTCAGATCTACAAAGTATTCAGCGATGATGTTGGAAACACTTCCAGCTCCAGCTCCAGCTCCAGCCCCAGCCCCAGCCTCACTTCCTGAAAACCGTCCCAGTGAACCCCAGCAACCATCCACAGAGACAGAGCAGGACTCCCCTCCCTCTCTGGATCTCTCATCCACTCAGATCCAGCCCTTACTTGAGCCTGCCGCCGCCTCGTCCCCGCAGCAGGAGAGCCTTAGTCAACCCAGAGAAGCTACTGAGGGTCCAGAAAATGCCGATCAAGAATCTGGGCCGATGCTTTACCTCTCTGAGAGTCTGACCGAGTCAGTCCCAGCAGACGCTGTGATGAATTCTGCTTCTGGCTCTGGAGATGAAGCCTCTGCTGCACCTCTAGAACAAAGCCAGACTGCAGCTATGTCGGATACTGAAGCCCAGCAAGAGGAGGCTCCATCTGGGGCTTCGGTTGAGCCTCCAGCCCCTCAGTGTCAGAGTGCTGATCCAGCTGCAAAAGAGCCCTCAGTACAGCAACCCACTAAGCCCAAGAAGGACAGATTAGCCAGACTGAAGGAGCTTGGGCTGCACCCCCCACCTGTCGTCAAATTGTGTGCTGATGAGGGAGCTTTTGTTCAGCTTGAGTTGCCACAGCTCAACCCCGGTGAGTCACAATCCTTTTTGGATTTCAAGGGATCAAAAATAAGACATAGTCATAAGTCAGATTAAACCTCCATTAATGTTATACTGAGATCTGTTATTCCCTCTCTATTTCAATCAGGTGTGGAATCCCTGAAGGAGCGCTACCTTCGTCACGTCCAGGCACCCGTTCGTCCCCAGCCGGCGCGCACGATGCAGCTCAACATCATCCGCAAAGACAGCACGCCGTCAGGCCAGGAAGAGCTGCTCGCTGAGTCTGTCACCGTGACTGTTAAAGAGGGAGCGGAGGAACCTCCAGTCACCAAACCTGGTACAGATAAATGGATATAGTCTTAATAGCCTTTGCATCATCGACTGGAAAGTTGAATTTAGTCCTGACTGATCTCCTCTTGTCCTCTGAGTAGGAGAGAAGCTGTTGACTCTGAAGCAACGTCTGCAGCTCGCCATGGCCCAGCGGAGGAAAGAGGAGAGGGCGCGCAAGGCCGAGCTGAATCGCCTAGATAACGAAGAATGTGAAGAGGAAGAAGAAGAGATGACAGATTCAGAGTCAGAACCAGAAGAAGTAAGAGGATGCGATATATCAAATTACTTTACACACATTTTTGCCCCTTTTTTTAAAATTCTCATCATTTCCGTTCTTCTTTGTCTCAGGGTGTAGATGAACTTTTAGGAGGCGATGATGGGGAAGATGAGGCAGAAGAAGAGGATGAGGAGGGCAGCGTGGTCCAGAGTATCAGGAGCCGTTCTCCGGTGGTGCTGAACGGACCCTCGCCGACTCCTGACCTGGTTAACACAGATGGCACACTCATGCTGTTCCCTGGCAACTCCTGCTCTCGCACGGGGTAAGTGGGTGTGGAGTTTGAGGTCGAGTGTTTGTTTATGTTAAAACATTTTGAGACTTTTTGAAAATTGTAGCTTAGAAAATAGATACTTAAATGCACTTGTGATATTTAGTGTTTCATAGTTGTTTAATGTTTTTTTTTTTTTTTGCACCATATGTTTTCTGTTTACATATATGAAGCTTTAAATGTCCTTTTCTATTTTTTTAGTGATGGTGTAAGGAGGTCTGGTCCCTCTGGACAGGACAGCAATAATAAGATGGGTGAGTAAGCTCTAACTTTTTTAAAGTTGGATTCACACCAGTCCTCTCATTCAACATTTTTTTTTTTTTTTTTTTTTAAACTTTCTTTTCTTCCTCTTTCATCCTCGTCTCCAGAAGAGGAAGACTCTCTATCGCTGGTGAAGGACAACAGCCACAACAGCAGCTTTGAGCTGGCGGGCTCCATGATCACCTCCTACCAGCCTGTCAGTCATCAGCGCTCCACAGGCAGAGGTGTTTCCAGCTCCTCCATGTTCCGCTCCCCTTCTCCCTGCCAGTTCAGACCCAGCTTCCTCAGCTCGGCTTCCAAGGTGAGAGAGGATATTCATTTTTTATACTTATAGGTGGATTTTATCCCATCACACCTACCACACATAAATGATTCTGCTTTCCTACATGATGTTTACAGAATAAGATGGTTTAATTTCTTCTTTGTGTCCAACAGAGCTCAGGTAAACTCTCCGAGCCCTCTCTCTGCCTCCCCGTTGAGGATTCCCAAGACCTGTACGCACCTCCCTCCCCAGGTGCTGACTCGGGGCCCCTGGGTGGAGCGGCTGCCGCCCCCAGCCTAGGAGGAGACTCCCAAGGTCGCTTCTCCCTAGAAGACGACACCCACTCCCAGTTACTCGACGCGGACGGCTTCCTTAACGTCGGACCTCGCCCCGGTGCGCCTCGCTCCCACAAGAGGCAGCTGATCCTGGACAGCCTGGACGAAAACGCCATGGATGCCAACATGGGGGAGCTTTTAGGGTTGTGCTCGGGTGTTTTTGGGGGAGCGGGGAGCAGCTCCAGTCGAGGCGGACAGGTGGCAGCGGGCCTCGGGGCAACACAGGAGGATGAGCTGCTCGGGTTGTGCTCGGGAGCGTTTCCGCCCACGCAGGCTGACAAGAAGCAGACGGAAAGTGAGAAGAGTAAGGAGAGAGTAGAGGATGAAGATGCCATGGAGGAGCTGCTGGGAATGTGTTCTGGCAAATTTCCTAGTTCAGGTAAAAGAACATGTGTTTCCTTTTGTGTATTAATTAAAAAGAACCTGCGGTTAAAATCAACTTCAGTTTACTAAATCCATGAAGCAGGCTGCTCCTGAACACCGGAGAGATGTCTGGCTGATTATTGAAGTCACTCAAATGTGATTTCCAGATTCTACTTATGAAAACAAACACATTTAACTATTTACTTCCCTGATGAAAAGTTCTATTTTTAATACTCTCCGACCCTTTCATGTTTTATTGATATTTCTTTAGTTGCTCTCAGTTTGTACCTTGATCCACATTTAGTCTTTTTTAATGCCTCAAAATTTGGATTTTCATGGTTTTAAATGAGTGAGTTGGTGGTTTGCCTCCTGTTTCACAATGTTCATGTTTGTCTTCTTTTGCCTTCAATTTTAGATTCTGCTCACTCGGCGTCACCAGCACAAGACAGGTACTGATCCAATATTTAATCTTTAACCAGAAAGAAAGTTATTGTTTTTTTTATTTCATGTTTTGCTGATTTATATAAAACTTCTTGTGATCCCCCTTAAAAATGTGTCTCCCTCTTTTGCTCATTACCTTGGTCTGTTTTGAATACAATTATTTGTAATATAAGACTCTCAAAGTGATTATTTTTCTCTACAAAGAAAAACAAATCCAGAGGAAGAGGAGCAGGAGGAAGAGGACTGCGAGTTCAGGCTTCTATCAGATGTAGAAAGTCACAGTGAACAGGTAAAAATATTTTTTCTGCAAACACAAAACCTCACTGACTCTTTTATTCATATGAGTGAAATACAAAACAAGTAAATGTTGTCCTTACAGGAAGACGATGATGAGGATGGTGAAGGGGATAATGATGATGAGGTGGAGGATGAGGAAGAAGGGAATAATGAGGTGGAAGAGGAGGAGATGGACGGTGTGTTCTCACCGCAGCGGCCTAAGAAAAAGAAGAAAATGTGAGTGAAAAATCAAATCAACCTTTATTCATATATGTTGAAGCATTCAAGCTCGTTTTAGATATAGTTAATAAGCTGTCTTTTGCATCCTGTTCTCAGGCATTTAGCAGACTTCTTGGAGTCGGAGGCGGAGCTGTCAGGAAGCGACATGGGCAGCGACGATGAAGACGGTGACGGAGGCAGCGAGTACGAGGACGAGGAGCTCCTTGAAGAGCTTCCTTCTGATGAAGAGCTGGCGGACCAGGTCAACAAGATCCATATGTGAGTAACGGCTGATTTTACACCATGTTTATCAGCTTACTTCTGAATAATTCAATAAGAGGTTGTTCTCAACTGTTCATAAAATATATTTCTTATGTTTTAGTTAAATTGCATCAATGTGAGTACAGGTTGAGTCTCTGTGGATGAGCTTGTTCCAGTTTCTCCAAAACTAAGAAGAAAAACTTGATTCATTATATCCAAAAATGATTGTGAATTATTGTTTTAAAAATGTATGTATTGTTTTTAAAGGAAGCAGATCATGGATGATGACAAGCGTCGTCTGAGACTGTACCAGGAGCGTTACCTGGCCGACGGTGACCTGCACTCTGACGGCCCGGGACGAGCTCGCCGCTTCCGCTGGAAAAACATCGGTACGTTTACAGGATGGGTAATTAATGTTGAATAAGAGCTGCAACTAATAATTATTTTCTTAGTCTAGTCATTTGGTCTATAATATGTTGAAGAATGTCACTGTTCCCCAAAGCTTAAAGTAACATCCTCAAACATCTTTTGTTCCAACCAACAGTCCACAAACTGATATTCAGTTTACTATCAAAGAAAGCTTTAGAAAAAAAAAAAAAAATGTAATTAGCCAAGAACACCTGACTTTCTGAGCTACTAATTACAAGTTTCACATTTATTTTGTTACAAATCAAGATATAAGGCAGATACTAATATTGGGTTCTAACACCTTGGTTAAGTGTCTTTCAAAGCTGCTTCCATAAGCCATTTACTCATTTTTAGAGCTTAATTTTGAATCTTTCCTCCAGACGATGGCCTCACCACGGACAGGATGGGAGGTGAGGGTGAGGAAGAGGAGGAGGAAGACGGCGACGGCGATGTCGACCTAGCCGAGATCCAGAGGAGGAAGGAGAGACTGGAGAGAGAGCAGTGGCTCAAAGAACAGGTAGGTTTATAGGTGTGTGATACAGTAGCAGTGTTTATTTAAACTTAGAGATAACATATGTGTAAGCAGCTAGATGTGTGTGCATGCATCACTTTAGTTAGATCACCCTCCTTACTCCTCGTCCTCCTCTTTATAAGGGTGTGTTGTTATTTTATCTTCATTCCTTTCTCTGCGTCTCCTCTCCTCACAGTCTGAACAGAAAGCCAAGAAAGGGGAAGATTTGGATGCCGATGATCAGAAGATTGGAGAGGAAGACAGTCAGTTTATGAAGCTGGCCAAAAAACTGACTGCCAAGACTCTTCAGAGGAAAGGTTGGTATGATACGAGGTCTCACAAGAAGAACCCCCCCCCCCCAAGCTTCAAAAGCATCCAGACATGTTTTCAGCCAAGAAAAACACATTAAAAAAACAGAAGCAGGTAAAAGTCATGTAGATAAAAATGTGAAATAAAGAAAAGGCCGTTTAAAAGTTTAGGAGCCTTGACAGGAAAGGTAAAATCACCTCTTTTGTTTTATTTGTGTTTTTTTTACCTCCAGTTAAAAATCCTGACAGGTTGAACAAGCTGAACACAGGGAAACACTTTTTTACTACTGTTAGTAAACAGGACATGCTGGCAGTCTTGTGATGAAGACGTGATTTACAGTTTCCAGACTTTTAGCCGAGAGAAACGGTCTAATCTTAGATGTTCCTGAGTGATACCCTTTTTCATCCTCTTTAACTCTTATGAGTTGAGACGGCTGTTGGTAACATCACCTGATGTGTCTCCAGCAGCGAAGCAGACACACACACACACATACACACACACTCACACTCGCAGATTGCATCAAACTGCTGGCATGTGTCCCAGCAACCTAAACTAAACTGGATGCAGAAGAAACTGCTGTCAGTCCTCATTTCAACCTGGATAGTTGATTTCCCAAAAAGTTTCAGCATTTTTGTTTCCAGGAAAAAGAAAAAAAAAGATATGAATAGAACTGTGGCTACATGAGTTTTTGTCACTGGGCATTTCAAATCCTCATAGAAATGACAAAGTGTTGCGATAATGAAAACATGTTAAAATCTGCTGTTTATCAACATATTGAGAGTCTGGTTTATTGGAGTGTTTTATTCAGACTAATTAATTCTTATTTATACCATTTTTTTCAAACCAGAGCTCCCAGTGGCACCACAACCAGAGAAGAAGACGTCAGCAGCTCTCAATCCTTTCCAGAGACCCTCGCAACCCTCACAGGTACGTTGCTGGGAACATCGGAGGCAGAAAGTCCTCATTATTTTAAATAGCTGGGTTTTTCAGAAGAGGAAAGCTCAACAAAGTTCACATCACATCTAAGAATTAACATTTACATGTAAGTTGTAATGCTCTATTAGAAGGCCCGACTTCACTGTTTTTAGTTTTTGTCGTCTTGTCCCGTTATTAGAAACATTAACAAATTTATCCTCATTGTTTTAGTGCCTCTCCCTCTTATAAAAAGAATATATTTTAAGACATCTTTGGACTTTGTGGAGACACTGATTATGACGGAGGCAGCCATGAAATTTAATTCTCTATGCAAGAAAACCCTTGAACAGTACTTTTTTTATTTGATTGGCTCTTCTGACTTCTAATTCTGCTGCTTTTGTGGTGTTTTCATCACACAAGTGCTACTACTCAAGAACACGTTACTTCACCATAATCCTGTTTATGTTTCACAAACTGTTGACATCTGACATTATGAAATAGCACTAATTCATCAGTAGTCTGTTAACTGAAGCCGTTATTCTGGATCTTAAGCTGAGAAAACATCTAATGATGAGCTGTTTACTGAGGTCAGCAGGACCCCTGTTTGACTTCATTTATCACTTTGAGTGTAACATCTTTACCAGTTTTATGTCTACTAAATAAAACTTTTACCGATAAGAGTTCTACATGAGAGATGCGATGTGAGCGGATATTAGCCTTTTTAAATATTTAACCAACAACATTCATTACATATTCTCTGTGATCTAGTACGAGGTCTCAGATTAATGTTTTATTGATCTCCTCCAGGTGAGAAGAGGGTCACTCCTGAGTCAGCCTCAATCCGTCCTGCAGAAGCTAGCGTCAATCTCGGAGGGGAATCCTCTGGCGCCCAGAAACAGCCGCGGATTCCTCTTTCAAACGTTGTCTCCCGAGAAGGACAACTCCTCTACCTCGGACGCTCCTCAGAAACAAGTGAGTGAAAGAAAAGACACTAAACGAATGTGTCGTGTCTTCTTATTGGTGCAGATGTAAGAAAATAGGATTGAGAGAGTCAAATAAATCACAGCTTTTGACTTCCACAGTGTAGTTTTTCTGTAAAAGCTCAGGTATATGGTGCTCAAAATATTCTAATATCTTTGATACATGTAGCTAGCAACTTATTCTCTCCTTGTACGGTAGTCCTTCTCAGTATATTCGGAAAATGTGGTGCGCTCCAGTGTACACAACAGAGAAATAAATGGGTAAAAGGCAATAAAGAAAACAGCAGTATTAAGCAGTGAAACACAAGAACCCGATGGTGAAATTCTCCATTGATTTTTTTTTTTTTTTTTTTTTTTTTGTGAAATGAGTGGTCGTAAACTGCAGTGTTGCATATAAGAATTTGCAAACCCCACATCCTGTAACGCCAGGAAAAGAAATGTCGAAATGCTCCAAAAAGTCATTTTTAATAACAGCACAAATATCAGAATGACTGCAGAATTTCTCAGAAGTACTAAAGTAGTGTAATCTCAGTCTGTGGTATGTGCTCATGTGCACACAGTCTGTCCCAAAGCAAATCTGTTTTCATGGCTCCGTATTGCCAAAACACACATTGCGAAAATTCTCTTATGTCCAATTCTCGGTCATTAAGTTGTAACTCACACTGGCTAAGCAGACACCTCCAAGTCAAATGGAAACCAGTTAATGATAGTTGACTGGGGTAGTAGGTGTGTGTGTGTGTGTGTGTGTGTGTGTGTGTGTGTGTGTGTGTGTGTGTGTGTGTGTGCATCTATAATTCCTCAGTGGGAGAGGTGCTGGATACAAAAATCAATTTGTCTGTAATAGGACTCAAAATCAACCTTTTTTAAATTTTATAAGCAACATTTCAAAGCAAATAAAATAAAATAAAATGTAGCTTTGGTTTAGTGTGAGTGGTACTCCTTTTATATAGAGTTCATCAGGGTAGCCGTTCATTATCTACAAGTACTTGATGACAAATGGCCATCAAACCTCACCATTAATCTATAAAATGCAAGTTTTGAGAGTTACTTTTTAAAAGAATCACTGATCTATTTAACAGAATAGACAAAGCTTTATATTGAAAGGGTAAGTGAATATTTGATATCCACTCATTTTTTTTCCCCCTCTCATAAAAGAAGGATAAATTACTGCTCTGGATTTCGCTCTGATACATTTCTCATCTCTGTCTGGTTGTGTCTGTTTGGCAAAGATCTCGCTGTGCTAAAATAAGCACAAAAACAAAATACTTTCCTAAGAGCTTGGAGAGATCTCTCAGTGTGATGGTCATGTGAGAGTGATGGATTGAAGTTGTATACACGTCTTCTATATTTATGACACTAGGTGGAGCCAAAGCCCACACTGCTCACATGAGGCAGACAGATGTTGTGCTACTAGCGTGTTGCTTAAGATGTTTTTAACACCTGTCATCAACGTGTTTAGCAGTGAGAATAAGGCTAAAATTAACTGATACGTTAAGTGCTACACTTTGTAAAAGCAACAGATTTTACAGCTTTAATATCAAGTTGAGCCTCAGTGTTAATAAAAAAGACTTTGATCCCCAGATGATGAAGAAGAGGGGGCAGGTGGCGGCCATCAACCCGACAGCTAAGAGGGTCTGCAGAGAGAACAAACCTGCAGGACAGACGAAAGGACCCCAGAGAAGCATTTTCAACTACCTGAACTACTGATGTCACAATGAAACTGCACTGAATGACGATCACCAGCAGGCTGGGAGGCCGCCTGTCTTTCTGCTGATGGGTACCCGAATTTCAATCAGTTTTTTTTTTTTTCATTCACCAATAAGACTTTAAAAATGAAGGAGGTGACCAAAGTGGCTGGTGGACGTCCTCATATGTACATATACGGATGGTCATGTTTACGTCACCTTTAAAAGAGCAAACTATAAAGCACAACTGAAGCATCATTTGATGATCTTTTTTTTACCTTTTTTTTTCTTCTAACACACTCGCTCACTCCGGTAGTTCAGCTTCAGTGTTTCTACATTTCAAATCCACTGTGGCGATCAGAGGGAATCATCTGACACATCTTACTTGACTTTAATGGGACTACTTTTTCTTTTGTCCATTTAAAAATGTTTTATCATGTAAATAGGATTGGTTTGGTTTTAAACTGACAGGGATTTTTTTTTGTATAATGATTTAAATGTATTGTGTTTTTACAGTGTAAATAAAAGTGTATTTTAAGACATTGCTCTATTTTTTTTTTGTCTCTCTCAGTGGGACTAAATGCAGAGTTGCCTGTTTTGTATTGTAGTGTTGATTAATGACAAATAAATGAAGACACCTTAACACAGTAGGCAGTAGCAAGGGTGTGCTCTGTTAGTGTGGATTTAAACTATCTGGGAGGCCCGGAATCATAATCTGATATTGTTAGTATCAGTTGGTATCATACTAGGATTCGTTAAACTCAGTCTTATCACATCTTTGAATTTTAGTACAATAAAAAGAAAACTCTTCTTTTGGTAAGGGGTGGTTGGATTTCATTAAAAGTATTTAAGGTGTGTTTTGGGGGCAGAATAAGTGTTCGATCAATCACCAACATCTGGATGGAAGATCAAGCTTGTTGTTTTGCTGGATTTAGAAACTGTGTTCACTTTCTGTTGTGCACATTGTCTACTCCCAACACAATAAACTGGACAGTGAGCCCTCAGCACCTTTCTACAAATACACCATGTCAGACCTGTTGTAGATAAACCACCGAACTGTCTCTCAGCAGATGTACTTATTTCAGTAAAGTCGCCACTTGGGAGCCGAGTTTCCCCCGCAGAACAAACTTTATTCTTCATGGGGTCTTTTTTCCCCCCCCGTTAGCTTTCACAAAGTGACCCCTGAGTCTTCCTGGGATCCACACAACATGAACAACAATAAAACAGCAATTTAAAATCACATTGATCAATAAACAGGAAAACAACAGGCCAAATAGACAGAAGAGAGATCAGACAATAACTGGAAAGGTAGACAAAACAACAACAACAAAAAAAGTTTTAAAACCACAAAAGTAACTTCTACATCACATCTTTTACAAAACCTGCACACTCAAAAGGTCATTTTGGGTCAAAACATGAGGGAAACAGAATATAACTGATATTTAGTTTCTGGGTGTTCATAAAAAAAAACATTTTGGTGAAGTGGTTCAAGTTTTGACAGCTGAGAGCTTTTAGTTAATCCCACTTCTCCATCCGAAACTCTTTTTAGGGACTCTTGTTACTCTTTCTCTCACTTTTTTCTTCCTGATTTTAAAGCGTAATTGCAGTTTCGGAAACTAATGATTTGGTAAATGGCTAATAATAGGCTGGCATTAAAGGGAGGGTCTTCTAACGAGCCCTTTCATCTCTCTCTCCATCTCATTAGTAGCCACGGTGATTAGGAGGAGGTCCCGGGGTTAGGATGGGTGCAGGGGGCCCCATTACACATCATTAGGGGCCAATGCCAGGAGGGTCTGGAATGAACCCCATGGTGGGCCCCGCCTATAGTTAGCCGCTATACCTGCAGGCTGGCCAGCTTAATCCTGTTGTAGTTTATTCAATTACTGCATTTTTTTTAGAAATGTCAGAAAGGTTTCCACCTGTTCTGTTTGTTCTTCTCACAAAAAGTCTCACAAACATCACTCGATTCTGTGAATGAATGAATAATTTGATAGATTTCGGCACGGAGCTGGCTCTATCATTATTTTTGAGCCATTAGTATGCAATTAATAGCGATAAAGATTTGATTCCAACTCCTAAGGGTCTGTTTAAAGGGTCAAGAAATCAAATCTAATTAGGTTTTAATAGGAATAACGACTGCGGATGTTAGGAGAGTAATTTAGCTTTTGCTTTTTATTCCTTAATTCTTTTTTTCCTCTTCTCTCTCTCTCTCTCTGTGCATCAACGCCATAAACTGAAATTCACAACTTTGTCTAACCCCCGAGAGGGAATTACGAGGTCAGTGCAGTAAAACCAAAAGAAAAAAAGCCTGAACTCGCAATTCACTCCACACTTGAAAGAGGAGGAAGGTTACATGTTTTGGCACCGAGGCCCGGCTTCTAAATATCTAGAGGACACGGATCTAGTTTTATTCAGATTATGAGGAGGAGAGAGGGCAAAGAGTGGAATAATTGAAGAGAAACATGAGCTGCAGCACCCAAGGGTGTGTTGCTGTGTTGTCTGCGTGCCGTGACGTATGCACTGTATGTGTGTGTCTACTCACATCTACTCCTAAAATAAAAAAAAGTGTATAATTATTGTGCAAAACGACTCGTGCTGGATCACTGTTTCAATTTAGCACATCCTGGCCGATTTGGCTGATGTTTTATGATTTTTTTTTTTTTTTTTTTTTTTTTTTTAAAGAGCCTTGGCTGTGAGCTTGGGGTGCAAGCAGGGTTCTCTTTACAGTCTCTGTGCATCTCAGCACCGGGGATCTGACAGTGGGGCCCATGGGTGCTGGCTGCCCTCGGCCACTGTCACAGCCAAGACTGGTGCTAGAGCAGATGTGGAGCTGAACTGAGGGAAGTGGGTCATGGTGCTGCAGGCTGTGTACAATTCAAACAAGGTCTTATTATGCACAAGGTAAGTCATGCTCCTTTTTTTACTCTTTGCGTGTGTCTGTGTCTGTGTGTGTGTGTGTGTGTGTGTGTGTATGAAAGGGGAGAGGGGTGGTAAGTGTTAACATTACAATAATCTTTCATCCCCCAGGAGGCCTCACAAACGACCCCTCAGCCCCCCGAGTTCAGTCTATCTCTCTTTCTATCAGTGTCCTCTGCAGTTGTCTTTTGTAACTTGGATTTTCTTTTTCTTTCTTTTTTTTTCCAGAGAGGAGAGAGAGAGAGAGAGAGAGAGAGAGAGAGAGAGAGAGATGGAGGGAGAGATGATTTTGCGTGTGACGAGGCCTTGGGCGGACGGCTGTGTTTGATGTATTTTTTATGTGCTTAGGCTACTGGTGAACGATGGGGAGGAGGAGGGAGAGAAGGGAGAGAAGGGAGGGAGAGGGGGGAGAGAGAGAGAGAGAGAGGGAGGACGCCTGGAGCTGATGCACTTGAATGGGGATGTTGTTGAAGGAGAAAAAGGGGGGGTAGGAAAGAAGAGCAGGAGGATAGGGCTAGAAGTGTGTGTGTGTGTGTGTGTGTGGAGAAGAGAAGAAGAAGAAGAAGAGAGAGGGGGGGGGGGGGGGCATGAGTTTTTCTGCCGCCAGCGACGACATGTCAGGGGGATGAGAGCAGGGAGTAGAGAGACAGTGAACACTTGTTAAGTCTGTCTGATGTAGCCTCCCTATACTGCACACACACACCTCCAGAAATTACTTGCATGCACAAACACACACACACACACACACACACAGCCGTGCTATTACATATAAGATTGACGATCACAAAAGCAGTCAGTCACCAGTTTGGAGAAAAATATCACACTGCAACAAATCCCTGAAATCCTCCTTTTTGCACGGACTGGAGAACATGATGTCGCCTCTCAACGTTGCATTATGGGTAACATTTTGAATGCCTTAAACACACCTGAGATGGTAGATAACTTTTTTTTTTTTTTAAATCCAGCCTCCGACACTCTTTTAGGCTCATACTGTGCACTTTGATGATGATGATGTGTTCATGCCCACCAGGAAGTGTTGGTATTTTCTATTCTGATTTGCCCTTTTTCTCTTTCAAATTCACTTGGTTATCTGCCTGCGTTTCCCAGAGTGCCTTTCTTCAACCACCTCAGGATGGGCATGACCTTGCTCGCTGTATTCGGTGAGTAGAAGGCGGAGAGAGAGAGAGAAAGAGAGAGACAGTAACAGCAGTAGCCTTTGTAAAAGCAATAAATCATGTTTATTTTCAGCAAATGAAAGTGAGTTCGGTCCATAAGCTTTTTTTCCTGACTGATTTCTTTTTGTATCATTTTCTTTTATTATCAATGAGGAATAATGAGTGTAGATAGAAGTCCTTTAGTTTCTGCTGAGGTGAGATTATTTTGTCAGTGTTGGTTTCAAAGGTCAAAAATGAAATGTCAAGCTCAGTATCTGTTTATTTTGATGTATTAAATCAAAGTAAGAAGAATCCAATCATTAAACTCTGTTATACTCTACCTAACTCATTAGTTTATTCTGTTAACTGTTCATTTAGATGTTCTTGTTTTTTTGTCCACCATAATACAGTGAAGCAGGCTGAATGTTTTAATTATGTAGTTACTGGCCTAAAGTTGATTTAGTCAAAAAATACTGAAACTGGCCAATGACATGTCCACACAGTGCAAGGTTTTAAATGACAGGATGTAAACTGGTTAGTTGCCAAATTGATTGTTTTATTGTGTTCTACTTTCAGATAATTAAACATGTAGTAATACATTGTGTGTATGTGTAGCATGGAGGAGGATACAACTGAATGTCATTCATATTCCCATAAAAATACTAAAGGTTTGACCTCAGTGTGCTTCATGGTTGCTGCATCATGACTTGATGAAATATGTAGTTCAACCAAATTTACCTTTAAATCGCTTTTTTAAAAACCTATTTATTTTTATTGCCTTAGAAAAAGTAAAGCTATGTAAACAGAAACACACATCATGGCATTGTAAGACAAACACCACAGAACAAGCTGCTTCTCAAACACACAATTGTTTAGTATATCAGTAATCCCTGAAAAGAGGAAAAGACATATTTTCTAAATAGAAAATAGATCAGGTAGTATAGGTCAGCTATCAATATAGTAAAAAGTGCCACCGGCCACCAGAGGCCCAGTTTTCGAGCTAAGCCCCGCAGTGGGAATCAGGCAGTGCCATCATAAATCCTCATGACAGGCGACACCATCTCTAACCTAACCTGACTTATTTTTAAACAGCCTTGAAATCCCCCCAAAAAAGAGCAGATACTCTACAGCTCCAACCAGCCTTAACCCTCCTGCTGTCTTCCCGGGTCACATTGACCCCATCTGTTTTGACTGTTCCTTCTTTCCTCCCTTCCTTCCTTCCTTCCTTCCTTCCTTCCTTCCTTCCTCCCTTCCTTCCTTCCTTCCTTCCTTCCTTCCTTCCTTTTCTTCCTCCCTTCCTTCCATCCTTCCTTCCTTCCTTCCTTCCATCCTTCCTTCCTTCCATCCTTCCTTCCCTTCCTTCCATCCTTCCTTCCTCCTTTCCGTCCTTCCTTCCTCCCTTCCTTCCTTTATTCCTTCTTTCCTTCCTCCCTTTCTTCCTTCCTTCCCTTCCTTACATCCTTCCTTCCTCCTTTCCTTCCTTCCTTCCTCCCTTCCTTCCTTCCTTCCTTCCTTCCTTCCTTCCTCCCTCCCTTCCTTCCTTTCCTTCCTTCCTTCCTTCCTCCTTTCCTTCCTTCCTTCCTCCCTCCTTTCTTCTTTCCTTCCCTCCTTCCCTCCTTCCTCTCTTCCTTCTTTCCTTCCCCTTACATCCCCCCTTTCTTCCTCCCTTCCTCTTTTCCTTTCTTCCTCCCTTCCTCTTTTTCTTTCTCCCTCTCTCTCTCCCTCCCTCCCTCCCTCCCTCCCTCTTTCCTTTCCTTCCTTCCATCCTTCCTTCCTTCTTTCCTTCCTTCTTCCTCCCTTCCTACCTTGACTCGAGGACAACAGGAGGGTTAAATCTACTTTGTATCTGCTTAAGTTAAACTACTGTGGACACACCAGCTTGATAGGCAGCGTCACCACAATGCCACGACCTGACCGTTAGTCTTCCAAATAGTTATATCTGAACTTTTCACATGTTGTCTGTGTCCTCACATCCCATCATCACCAAAACTATAGTTGCTGGCCTAACTGGTTTTATAGGCAGCTTTATCTTAATGCCATGGCCCATCCATTAGTCTGACCATCATTCTTACTTATCTATCCAACAAATTAAAGCTCTTTTTGCATACAATCTTCGCTAAAACCACAGTAGCTGGTTTAAATTGTTTGATAAACAACTTTAATTGAACGCTGTGCCCCCCTTTACATCAAGGAGAATCCACTCCTCCTCCTCTTGATTATGTCTATCAGGTCCATACACTTCACAAAAGTAATAAATTAGGGTTTTCAAAGTCTAAAACAGTGGTACTCCCCTTCGAAAAAAGTTTACTTGCTTTGTTTTGCTCAATTCCTGGATGCTTACATGATCATGATTTAATCCCAAAAACACTCAACAGCTGAGCCAAGATTGCCTAATATTGCTGGTGACATAACATCAGATGATACCCAAACAAATAAAAAGTCTGTCTGAGGGTTTTTATTAGTTTCTAAATCTGGAAAAGTGGAAAAAAAACAGTATGATTCCCCCAAACTGCTGTATTTCTGGGCATTCTTCAACCAAATAACTCACATTTAGATTATTGTATGTAATCCCCTTTGATAACTACTGTCTTATTTTGTCACTTCCCTCCACTGAGCCTCTAATGGACTCTAATGGAGACCTCTAATTGCCTATCCCACTGCAAATCACTGCAATGTAGCCTGTGTTGTACTGGGATGTGTCTACTTACCACTTAATACTGTTCAGGGTCTGATTTTACTCATTTTTACATTTGAAGGCGAAAAAACAACTTCAAAACTTTAATTTTAGTCATATATTTGATGACTTATCCCCATGTGATCCAGATTATACAAACACTGAAATCTTTCAACTGTGTCTGACTCATATTTATTAAAACATTATTTTTAAAACCCATGTTCAAAAATACTGTTTATTCACTTTTAATGTGATTCACTGAAATGCATGTGATTGCTAATATTTTTTTCTCCATCAAGTAAAAGCTTAAAAACTAAAGAATACTACTCTCTGAAAGCTTCATTAAGGATTCATCACCAATTTATTAATGACTGATGATGATGTTCAAGTCTGAAATTATGTATACTAATTATGAGGGGGATACTCTGAAATATGAACAGTATGTAAGGGTTAAAGCCTCAGGATGAATATAAAACTCTTAATGAGACTGTTGCTGGAGGGCTGGAAGAGTTTTGAGGACATCACTGTAATTGTGTTTACACCATGCCATCATGTGGTTGCTGGGGTTGTTATAGATATGGGCCTGTTGCTATGCTTTCAAAGCTTCATTACAGTTAAAAATAACAAAGGCATCATACTAACATGACCGCCATTCATGTTCCCATTGTGAACTGTTCCCACTTCATTCTCTACTGTTTCCTCTTCAGTCCCAACCCAGTTCAGGAAGTGTTATTACTCAGCCTGTGCTTTTTTTTTTTTTTTTTTTTTTACTTCCCAGAACCACTGTAGTGAATGAGAGGATGGGAGGAGGAGGGGGAGGAGAGAGGAAGATGAAGATAAACATCACATAGGAGGGTCGGAGGAGGGGGGAAAAAACTGGGAGGGCGCAGAGTCCAGCTTTCTCCACCGAGCAGCAAACCGGCCAAAAAAGGTAAGAATAAACCCCAAAACCTTTATGAATAGATTCGTACAGATCACTGACAGTCAGTTGACTGATGCAACCGGCAAATAGGAAAGCACAGGAAGGGTCTGATCTGTTTTTACTGAGGAGGGCTGGAGAAGAGACAGCACTAATATGGGGTGAGCGTTACATAACGCGCAACGGAGATGAAATGTCCGTTTTCTTTGCATTTTTACCTAATTTAACCACGATTATGACAACTGTCGCTCCTTTTTTTCCGGTGAATTAGGATATAAAACTGTATTTTTTATAATCTTCAGTGAATTATAATCATCATTCAGCCTTAAAGATGGAGCCACTGAGCGCCATTGGTCGCCTTTTCTATGTTTTCGGTCGTCGTCCGACCAAAATCAGGCATCCTCTTTCACAGATTAGACACATCCACCCAGCAGCTGGACGGTTTTGGTATTATTTCTCTCTTTATTTTATTTTTTTTTACGTTGCATAATTGCATACGTCGTTTTGACGTTGTTGCATGGATAACATACATCTCTATTAAACAGAAATCATTCGATCATTTCAGGTGTTTTATTATTCAGTAAATATGTCGATGTCTACATGGATGATCAGCTCCTTCTCCTGTCGCCGGTCTGAGCCTGTCTGCATATGCGCGCTCCCGAGAAAGACACGGTCGCTGTCCTTCAGCACCACGTGAACGCGCGTGCATATAGTAGGGGAGGAGAGGAAAAGAGGGGATTGATTGACAGCAGCCCGAAGTCAGGATTAGAGAAATTTCCATTCTGAAGAGACATGTAAATATTTGATGCTAATAGAAACGGAGTGTGCAGACCAGCCTGTAGTTATAGACATTATAAACAAGGAATTTAGTGTGTGTGTGTGTGTGTGTGTGTGTGTGTGTGTGTGTGTGTGTGTGTGTGTGTGTTTTGTATGGGGTGGGAGGGTGAACTGGATTTAATTTAGCCTCTTTCCTACAGTTTTATTGTTACTTTGGCTCATCCGTGTGCGCCCAATTGTTCCTATAATCCAGCACACAAATTGCAAATTCTTTACATTTTTAACTAATTGTTTACCAAGCTTTTTAAGCCATGACTCATGTTTTTTATCTCCTATGCAGCCATTCATGTCCGTGCACTAAATCAACTTGCAGAGAAAAGGATAATTGCTTATGATCTAATCACAGAGAACATTTAGTCCACTTTTCTTTTTTAATTAATTTATTTTTTTCTATTCTGCTGTCAAAATCGTTTTATCTTCGTCTGATAATGCCGCTGATTCTTGTGCTCGTGGGAACAGTCCTCTTCAAAGATCTGGGAGTCCACTGAAAAACAGCACTGACTTAACAAGCTGTGTTTTGTCTGGGAAAATCAAAGTGGAGAGACCAAACAGCAGGAAAACACTGGATGTTTGTCAAGAGGACAGTGTGGATTTGGCAGCTTGTTGCGTCAAAAAAAAAAAAAAAAGGGTTGTTGTTATCTCTCAGATGTTTGGAGTTTCCCACTGAAGACAATCTGTGCTGTTGATTGTTTGGGCTGCGTATCAGTTGAAATCTTTTGACACTAATGCTGATATGATACGACTTGAGTTTGAGCACTGTTACCAGGGCAACATCTTACTTTAAAGATTATGAATATTCTTCTACAGACCCTTTAATAAAAGCAAAATTTAACACATACAAAGACTTGCTGTAAGATATCAAGAGAGCCTTTTAATGCTTTGATACTTTAATTGAGGTTTGACTCCAAGCTCCATTACATGGATTACACTGTTGCAGATTATCCTTCTCAAGCAAGTTTCAAGTCAAGTTTCAAGTCTCTTCAAGTTGATTTTCATGATGTATCGATATGAACTAAAACTTTAGGCTGCTTAGAAGGTCATAAAAGCACTGAAAGACTTTTATCACGCATTGAAATGTGTGCCAATAATGTCTGTTACCTTTAAACACAGCTGTAATGTATCTTTGTCTCCTTGTCATTTCAGCGAGGCTCAATCGAGGGCAGCAATGCTTCACCATCAGGAACAACATCTGAACGCGGCCTACGGAGGCCCCAACAATGGCTCCTCATCCTCGCTTCGAAACAGGAAGTGCGACAAAGATGGCAACTTCAACTTCCTACCTGGAAAAGATGATGAAAGCTTCGGAGGAGGAGGAGGAGGAGACGAGAACCGAAACCAGGTGCGTCCTCGTAACTTGGGCCCGTTAGGTCGCGACACTCCCAACTCTTCCTCCTCCTCATCCCCCGGATATCATCACAATGCGGGGGTCACGTCGCCCCGCTCCCGCCTTCCCTGCTGGAGCACCCTGGAGCCCCTGCCGGAAATTGAGAGCGGGGATGACGGGTTCGGCCGAGTGCCCCCGGACGGAGCGGAGGAAAGGAGGATGGAGGAAGAGGAGGTGAGGATGATGATGATGATGAGCCAGAATGAGGAGAAGCAGAGAGAGAAGCTGCAGAATAGGAAAGGAAGCTTGGGTTTCAAAGGAAGAGAGAAAGAAGAGGAAGAGGAGGAGGATAACGACGAATGGGGAGACAGCGAAGACTCTGACTCTGAGTTCAGCTTCCGATCTGACAGACTGCCCTCCCTCAACCTGGAGGGAGGAGGCGAAGGGATGCTCATGGGAGGATGGGACCGCATCGGTGTAGGGGAACCCAAATCTAACAACCAGGAGATTGACCTGACCAGAAACAGCAACAGAAATCCAGCCGAGAGACACCACAGCTTCAGCCGCAAGTCGCTGACTGGAAGCAACCTGGGAAATGTCATGGAGGAAGGAGCAGAGGACCAAGATGAAGATCAGTCATCAGACTCCGACGGCGAGCTGCCAGAGCTCATGGACACCGTCTGGACGCTGCGGGACCGCGAGCGCTTCAAGGCCCAGGAGATGGAGAAGCATCAGGTACAGCTGACCATGTACCGCCGGCTGGCTCTGATCCGCTGGGTCCGCACTCTGCAGAGCCGTATCCAGGAGCAACAGAACCGCCTGCAGTCCAGCTTCGACGTCATCCTCACGCACAGGAAGGAACTGCTGCGTATGGGCGCCGCCGTGCCCAACAACGCGGCCACCGCCACTGTCGGACAGTCGTAGAGAGAGAGAGAGAGAGAGAGAGAGAGGGGGGAGGCACTGAAACAGGAAGCAGTTAACAGAGAGGGAACTCAAACTGCATTTTTACCCTGTTTGCTTCTATCCTGAAGACATTTCCCCTTAAAATAAGACAATCTCCCATCATCCTGTCTGCTGCTTTTGAGTTTGCACATTATGTCACTGACTGTAATGACAGAAAAACGTTGTGTTTTAATTGATTTCCGGTATGTTGTCCCACCCAGAGCATAAATACATATATTCAACCCATCTTAAACCTCCATTAAACCTCTTTAACTACACCAAACCAAAATATAAGAGTTACAATTGGTCAAAGCAATGAGATGAGGATGAACATGAGATTAATATGTTGTTTATATCAAAAAATTCTATATGTGTATGATGTCTTTGTTTGTCTTGACCTATGTGTAGAAAACACCTGCAATACCAAAAAAAAAAAAAAAGTATTGAAAAATATCAACAGAATTTAACAGTGTTATAGATAATTTATACCTGAAAATGATTAAGCTGTAAATAGAGAGATATGATAAATTAAAACAATGAATAAAATGATCTTCTATCTCAACATTCCTTGTGTTCTTTTTTTCTTCTTCTTGTTTACACACTCATGAGATCTGATCTAATGAAATCTGACTTTTCATTATCACTTTTTAAAATAGATTAAGGGGAAAGGGGAAGTCCACAGAGTTGCCAGAAAATACCATTCAAAGAGGCCCAGAGCCCTCATTTCACTCCAGATCAGCATGTTGATTTCAAGGAGCAGGTTTATCAAAGCTCTCTCAGAGGAGATAGAGCTAGAGAAGAGTAGTTTTTTTATCTTCTAGAGCTGTACTTGCTGTACTCTAGCCCTCGGGCGCATGACCTTTCAGCTAACAATTGCCTCTTTGTCAGGCTGAACAAAGTTGGTTTGTATCGGCTCATCACACGGGGTTGGAGAGTGTGTGTTCTGCGGGGAGTGTGATAGCCGTGTGAGGCTCAAGCGTCAATCTTTATGGGCATGGCTGCAGCCGCGGGCGCTCCGAGATCATCTCACCTCTTTCTGTATGTGTGTGTGTGTGTGTGTGTGTGTGTGTGTGTGTATATGTGTGTGTATGTGTGTGTTTTCACTGAGATACCAGCTTCATTGCCACTCTATAATCTCCAGCTTTTGCGAGTTGTGGAAAGGGAGGGGGCCCCCGGGGAGCCTGTCAGTCTGCGCCCCGGGGCCCTACATGTCCTATAAGGGCCCCGGTGAACAGACGCCGGTCCGGTTGCGAGCAGGAGAGCCAAACCCCGGGGCAAGTTTGGGATAATCCCCGGCTATGCCTCCTAACTTACTCCCGTTTTTTTTTTTTTAAAGCTTATCGCCTCTCTTGGATGCAGACATCGCAGTGAAAGTCTGGGTGAATTTACATATTGATCCGCTGTTCTCTGGCTGAAGGTGGATGTTTGCGAGGCTTCAAAGAGGACGGATAACATGTTTACACCGGGATAGTGACTTGTAAGCAACGTGCAAGTAACCACCTCTAAAAAAAGGAGGACACAGTGGAAGAACAAACATGGCTTTGATGGTGATTTTGTAAATCACCGAGACGTGATTTCAGGGTAGTTATAGGAGAGGGCATAAATTCATCCAAACAAAGCTTATGAAACACAGAGATAAATGAGCCCGGAACCTCCCGCAGGAAAAGTGGTACCTGCTCAGTTTCACCTCAGGAAAAATACGTGTTCCAGTGTTTTTTAGTGCATATGATTATGTTTTAGGAACTGTAATATAATATAAGAAAATCAGCTGCTGGAGGAAGGCATATTCATTATTTCCTCTCCCACTAATGAGAATCATAAGTCAACACATTAAAAGATTGGAACCACTTTCTAATAAGTCATCCTTTATAAAGGGTTAATTACGTGTTAATAAATCATTTACTAACGATTTCAGGCTTAGTTATAAGACACTGATTGGGAACAAATTCAAGTTTTTCAGGTTGTGAAGTGTCTCATTTTCTAATAGGCCTATCTAAAAATGATGAATAGTTCCTAATAAGAGTCACATGTTTTCCGTTTCCTAATGAACTAACAACAAACGTTTGTTGTTCATCTGATGCTAATAACAAAAGGTCAAAACAACAAATCTATTATGTTAAAAAAGTTAATGATAAATATGGTTCCGGATGCTCTGAGGCCTTTTTTCCTGAAGGTCAGAGGTCAAACGGTCTCATGAGGTGGTCTCCATGGTGAAGTGAAGGGCTAAAACGACAAAGAAAGTGTTGATGGATGACGATGCAAACCCTGCTTAGCCAAAATGTGTTCTTATGAATGCAGTTTAAGTAAAGCATCAGTAGATTATGTATTAATCTATAATAAAGCCATTGGTTACAGCCCTATTAATACGTTACACCTCTTTATAAACGGTGCCTAATTAGAATTTACCCACATTTCCTAAAGAAAGATGACTCCATAATATTTATATCCACTTGACATGAAGAATAAAGGATTTAAACTGTGTAGGATTTATACTCTTCTCATCCTGAACACATTAGTCTTGGTGACACAGCGCGACTTGTGACCGACGAGGCTCCTGCTGCGCGAGCGCACTCACAGCGCGTCGAAGCACACATGGATGAACCCGAGTCTGTCGTTGTAAACCTGCTAATTCAGTCAGTAGTTTATAAACTGCTGCTGGGTGGGAGGAGGATTGTAAGCATGAAAATGACAGGTAAGCATGAAAATGACAGGTAAGGTGTTAGAAACGTTTTTTATTTATTTATTTATTAGTTTATTTCCTGTGGAGCAGAGAGGTGCGCACAGTTGGGCCTTGTGGCTCCCCCATGGCGCCATGGAGCGCCAGAAGGATGATCTGCATTTGTGAGACTGTATCTTCCTGTTTTGTAATACAGTTCACCTTCTTCACAGTGAGAGCACAACATTTCTATTGCTTCGGTGTCTGACAAAGGATTCCTGTGTTGTCTTTTATTGCCATGTATTCATCCCAGAAAGAAACGGACTGTAATATTTCTATTTATACATTGTCGTTTCTACATGAAAGCGTGTTTAACCGTAAGTATCACTAAATAAATCACAAGACATTCTCATAGTTTTTTTTATAGTGGGCTATGAGCTATTTTTGGTGCTATCTGTACTTTTACTCCAGCATAAGTTGAATATTTCTTGCACATTAACATTTATCTGACCTCCTCAAATGCATTTGGCCTGTGATTAATTCATAATAATACATTTAACATCACCACATTAAATAAAGAGGCAGCCCTAGTATTACAATCTATCATTGACTGACTTATTTATGTATTATTTTATGACTAAAAACACACAATAACTGTGCACAGCTGTTGTTTGAATGATGGAGGATGATGTGGCTTATTTCCACCAACATACAATAAACAACACAACATGAAAAACACTCTTCATAACAGGTTTCTTCAGTTTACACTTCCAACAAGAAAACAGGCAGTCTAACACATTTTTAATAAAAAAATCTAGTATATAGATAACTTTTTCATTGATATGTTTCAACAATACACATTTAAAATACACACATAGAGTTGAAACTACAACTGAACAGAGCAGTGTTATAAACAGGTCAGAGTACAGTGCCTGTTTTAGTTTAAAAGTTTAAATAAAAGATTTGACATATATGTTTTTCTGGGCCAGTGGGCTTTTGTAGTGTGGACCGTGGACCTGATGGGACTAACTGGGAGGACTGGTGGAGAGGGGTGAGAGGGGTCCTACTTGATCAGACTGGATTTCCTATAATCACTGAGCGGGTGTACAGTTCAGATAGGGGAATTTGGGGTGAACCAATTATTTTGATTGCCTGATTGCTTATGCAGGAGAGTTTAATTTATACCATTTATTACGTTTAACACCAATTTTAAAAAAAAGAAGAAATACACACAGAGGAGGAGTGGAAATGCTCACATGTTTTAGGCTTTCATTCAAATCTAAATAAGGTTACAAATGACTGAAGATGCTCTCTGATGTGATCAGAGTTTTTTTTTCCATCAATCATCATTTAGAAAGGTACGAGGGCATTACAGGGATGCTAAATAAATCCTAAACATCGTGTTATAACCTCTGTCTGAGTTGACCTCAGCTTACCTGACCTGTTACCTCTGACTCAGTTTTAAATCACACTTCAAACGCTGTCAAGAACAAGAAAATATTGTACTGCTGTAGATCCCCTGTGAGAAATTCTGTTTATTTCACATTTCATGCACATTCACACACACACATGCATCTCTGACCTGGAGGACACACACACACACACACACACACACACACACACACACACACACACACACACACACACACACCAGCTTCTCTCTGATGATGATGATGATGATGAGCAGTAAGCAGTGTCCACTAGGGGGAGACACTCCATCACAGACCCACTTACAGCAGACTGTCACCTGTTCATGTTTCCTTGTTTGGACAGCAGGGGGCAGCAGTGGGCACATGGGTGGATCATCCAGCAGTTTGTGGAGCAGTGGTGCACTTAGTGGGGGGCCCAGACTGTTTTTCCAATACACTCTAAATAATATAATATGTTTGTTTTTCAAAGTGATTCCCAACATGCAGGTCAAAATAAATCAAGAGGTGATTGACAGAAAAGGAAAGGAGAAGAAAAACATACTTCTACTACACAAAATGATGTTTATTTTTCAGTTTTTGTGAATTGCAGGATCATTTAGCTTCTTCAGACCTCTAAAATTCATTTAAATAAAACAAATAAACCAGTATGCAATGATGAGGAGTCACAAGAAGACATGGATTTATTTTGAAGGGTCAAACCCCCAATTGATGAATGTAAGAGGACAGTTGATTTATAGCTAGATTTTTTAGTTTTGGACAGCCCATCATCCTTCCTTCATTTCCTGAAATTATACAAATTTAGAGAATTTTTTTGAGAAAGAAAGAAAAACAGAGATAAAGAAATGACACTTTTTTCTTCATTGTGAAGGAGCTTATGGCTAGTCAGCTTTCACTTTCACTTTCATAAACCAGCATCTTACATTTCCCTGCATGTTTACTTATGTTTATCACTTACATTTGGGATTCTTTGGGGAAACATCTGCTGTCAAATGTGACTCTGGACTAAAAAAGTTGCTTAAAATGTTGCAGAAATCATCTTGTTATTGTGTTTCTGCACCTCTTTTAAAACCCCTCAATATACACATTTCCTATTTCAATTACCCTTAAATATCTCTAAAGTCTGGTGTGACACCTTTTGACAGTATCATAGAATATATACATATATATATATATAGTCTGTATCAGCTTGTTCCAACTCTTCATTAAAAGTGTATGATGTTTAGATTTTAATCACCTTTCCTATTAAATGGAAATATTCTTGTGCATCATTTTCTTTCCCATCATTCCCAAATTCACACTGGATGGTTTGGCATCTTTGAAAACTTTGCTGAGAATTTCAATAAAGTTGTGTGGGTTTGAGCCATATTTGGCAGATTGGAGAGGTTTCGAAAGTTAAAAAAAAAAAAAAAAAAATCAAAATGGAACAAAAGATAATGTCCTTTGCCTAGCTTCACCTCATCTCTGCACCTAATGAAAGCAGTGTCTGACATTTTGTACATTCCTGGCTGTGAGTATCTTTTCATTCTTCATGCTGTCAGATTTAACCTCCTCATGCACTGTAGCTGTAGACACTTATATCACTCTGTCCCAAGTGGCATTTAACACTAACAGTCCTTTAAGATGACAGTTCCTTAGGACAAAGTCTGGGGTCCGCGGCCTTACATTTCAGATGCCCTTGACATGAAAAAGTTTGGGAATCCCTGTCGTAGCCGAGGCTTTAGCTGTTGTGTCGAAGCTTTTTGAACACAGAAACACATATATACCCTATCATACTCTCTCTCTCCCCTTCTTTCCTCTGCCTGATGTAGTGTGACAGTGTGTTAGCCCGCAGCACTCTGCTGGCGTGGAAACAATCAGCTTTGACAGAAAGGGGGTGGTGGTGGTAGAGGGAGGTAGAGGAGTTAGGGAGGAGAGGGATGAAGGGAGGGGTGAGGAGGGGGTGAAGGGCGGGGGAGGGGGTGAGGAGGGAGAGAGGGCGGTGGTGGTGGTGGGGGGGGGGGGAGTTGCTGCGGCCCCGAGGCCTGTGTATGATGAACTGGATAGAAAGACCTGTCGTCAGAGGAGAAACAAAACAACATGAACAGACAGACAGACAGAGATAGATAGATAGATAGATAGATAGATAGATAGATAGATAGATAGATAGATTGATTTAACAACATGAATATTTGCTTTTAAGAGCCAAAATCTGGTGCAAATCAAATAAAAAATCAATCATAATGTTGAAATTTGCTTTAGATTTGTGCAATTTTGGTAAAAGCTATCATGCATTTACTTCAGACCTTTTTATAAAATACTCACACAGACATTATTTCACCTTAAATTATTTTAAACTTTAACTCGTGGACCTTTTAAGGGCTAAAATGTGTGTTTTAATGACTTGTCAGGCTTTTTTCTTCATTTCTCTTCTTCTTCTAAATGTGTCGGTTCATATAACAAAATTATTACGTCGGTATTTTGGCTCAAACTCAAAGAACATTTTTCAATCTTAAGAGACTTTCTTGGTTAAAAGACAATCAAACACATAACCAAAAAATGTGTTAAGTAGGAATCAGAGGAAAAAGGAGAAAAGCTCCCATATGAGCTAAACAAGAGGGAGACGTACCTGTTTAATTAAAGTTCTCAATTTTAGTCAAAAATTAATTATCATTTTTTAAAATATTTTGGCTCTCTTGTTATTTCTGCAGTCTGTCAACCATTTATTTTGATTTGAAGTAACTTAGTGTCTCATGTATAAAAGATTTAGATAATCAAAAAGTCTGAAAGTGGCTTAATTAGATTAGACTCATTCAAATCTTAATGAACAACAGCGAGACAAAACAGGTCAGATATGTGAAATATTATTAGCTGGCTGATCTAATAATGTGTTGTAACAACCTGTTGACTGGGGCAGAAACCACACCAGCATCTTATAGGCTTTCATGACCCTAGTGTCATTCAGCCACTTGACTCTCTGGGCTAATTTAGTTAAAGCAATCAGGTCCATTATAAGTGCTCCTCTCAAGGCACAGCATCTTGTCAATCTCTGATTCCAGGACTTGAATCAGCCTGTGTGTGTGTGTGTGTGGTGTGTGGTGAGTGTGTGAGGGTGTTTAAGTGTGTGTGTGTGTGAGGGAAGGAGGAGGGTGGTGTTGATGCTTCAGCTGCCTCGTCTGCTATAACCAGCTAATAAATATGAAAACAGCAGGTTAAAACTTTCTTATTCGTCCCGTGCCTGAAAGGATTATACCCTTCTATAGAGTCCCGTGAAAAATCCCCCAAACCTCATAATGCCCAATGTTGTCCCATAAAAATGTGTCGGACAAAAGACAGAGAAAGGGGGCTTTTTCACGCATAAGGGGTTTTCTCAAGAGCACATTGAAGGGGAGCCACGGCCTGGATCCGCCCATAGATTATCTGGCTGTCGGTGAAAGCGCGGCTGGGAGCGGCAGGTGCGTGTGCCAAGCACGGGGGGTCGTGGGGGCCCGGTGTCCATGCAGAGGGTGGGAGGTGGTGTGAGTGTGTGTGTGTGTATGGAGAGAGAGAGGGGTGGGATGGTGGGGTGCGGGGAGTGAGCTATGGAGAATGCTGCGCAGCTGCCGGCAGGAATGTTTGCAGATTGTCACTTCCATTTAACTTGCTCTTTTTCTTTTCTCTCCTCCCTCCCCACCCCACCCCAACCCCTAGACATGGAGCCGGGGTCCCCCTGTGGCTGGCCAGGTTTTACCCTCCCCATTTCCAAGGCGAAAAAGATAGGGGCTAAACGGTGACACCCTGTCCACAAAAGCGACAAGCGGTGCAGGTCGTCCCTGCCTCAGCGCCGTGAAATTGTGGATTAAACCGATAAGCAGCAGATCCTGCATCTCTTGAGAGACTTTTATGCGACTAAGTGAATGCCAAGTAACTCATAAGGCAGGGTTAACACACTCCTTAACTCCGTCTCACTTTAGTCCCCACAGGCTTCTTTCATACAGGTTATTGGATTTCAGGTTTTTTTGAAGCGCATGCAGGCGTCAACATATGGTGGCCTGCAGATGAAGCTGAAGCTGTTTAATAATGCAGCTCATGAATTTTCTCTCCGCAACTTTGCCAAAAATTAATCAAACAGCAACAAAGAATGCAAATTGTAACGCCACCTATTCACACTGTCTAAATTCACAGACTAATCTCATGTCATGTGACCTCTCACTGAAGCATCTCCTCTTATCTTTATTTTCATGCATTCATAATAAAGTCTGTGTATTAATACTACAATGCATTTACCAAAGGAGATAGTCATCCCCCCCCCCCCCCCCCGCCCCCCCCATGCTGACCCATGTATGCTGTGTCTTTGCCTGAAAATGGCCTCTTTTCTACCATACCTTGGTCTCTAATCTCTGTCGTCCAAACTGTGTCCCATTCCAAACTGTGGCCTAAGGCTATGTGTGGGTCCCTCACATAATCCCCCCCTCCAAAAAAACAACAACTCTGCAGTCCCTGTTATTCCACTGGGGTTTGGCAAAAGTGCTACATGCATACTGCTTTTTCACACCATCTTCTAGCAAAAAGGGATTAATGTCCGCACCATTATGAATAATGAGAATGAATACCAAGCAGCCGTCTGTTTATCCCCACTATTCAATAAAGGAAAGAGTGTCCTTGTGCTTTTGTTGTTGGGCTGTCTTCAGGGTGTCCGCAGAATGTGATGAAATCAGTGTGTTAAGTTAACATCTGATGCTTTAAAGCTTTAAAAGGTAGATGGCCCTGAATTTATCTCTTCATTCAAAGGAGGATTTCACTTTGTTTCTGTATGTGACGAAGACTTAAAAAGGATCAGAGTCACACAAGAATGAAAACTTACCCAACAGGCTATCAGTGGCTACTATTGATGACACCCAGCTAACATTCACTGCATTATTAATTTAGCCATTTATTATTTGGGGACTTACGTTGTTCATTTAAAAACATACACATGGTGGGTATTTTATAAGTTGATCCCAGTATTTTTAGACTCAAGTGTTTAAATTTGACTAATTTTATGGAATCCCAAAAAAGATCTTGCCCCCCCCCCCCCCCCATTATATTTATATCCCATTGTATGTATGCACAATACAAAAAACAAACATATTTTTGGTAACCTTTAACCAATAAAATAATATAGGATAAGATAAGATAATAAGATACATAATAATAAGATAATAGTATAAATTATGGCATTACCCCAGAGTTTTATTCCTGGTAGGCTTCAAGTAGCAAAATTTTAAAAACCTGTTAAATAAATGATAATAAAACACTTAAATGTAAAGACTTTACTTCCAATGGATTACTCCAGCTATTTAGTATTACAGTTAATTTCTGTTAAATTAAAGGACTAACACAGAATTTTTTTTTTTTTGTCATGATTTATTTTGGGCTTTTTTGCCTTTATTTAGACAGTAACTGGCAGAGAGACCAACAGGAAACAGGAAGAGAGAGAGGGGAATGACCTGCAGCATAAGTCCTTTTCCAGATTCGAACTAGGGATGTTGTGATTATGACTCCAACATCAAGAGCACCACAGAGAATGAAAGATTTTTAAAAACATTGATCAAAAATGAGGCAAGAAGTTGAGATATTCTGACTTTTATTTCCTAGTATGAGTCAAGGCCCAAAACCACCACATCCTACATTTCCCATGATGCAACTACTAGCATTTCTTGCCCATGTCTTTTCAACTCCAAACCCTCTATTTTACAACACAGGCTTTGTTGTTTGTTTGTTCTTTTTTTTTTGTCCCCAGGCACAAGTCCAGATAATCCTGATGACATCATTAAGGTTTTTAGACTTCAGAAAGCTTCCCTACAGAGCCGCAGAAGACATTAGAGAGGCTTAGTAGGACTCCTCTGACTAGATAACTGACTTCATGTGTAAAATAAATGGAGTGCCCCTTTAAGAGAGATAATTCAACCTCAATAACACAAAAAAACTGTGAGAAATAATGACACTCTTGGTCCTAACTGGCAAAATGTTCCTTCTGAATCTCATTTAAGTGTTAATTGTGGCCTTTATATTTCTCTTCTTTGCACCTTTTCCTCTTTTTTTTACATCCACATCTCCCAAAATGTACATTGTAGCTGCAGGTACGAGACTCTACACTCATGATTCAATGTACTGCTTCTAGCGAGGAATAAAAGGAAGATTAATGTGACTAAATAAACTTAAATTACACCAAAAAAAGTGAGATGTTAAAGACTCTCCTGGCCCAAAGTGTTGACAAATGTTTCCTTGAAGGGTCTCCTCTGTATTATTTCTCTTCTTGCCATCTCTTTTTGCTGAGTATTTTCCAAACGAGCACTGGATCATAACTCTGTATCCACAGCTGCCAGAATGGACTGTACAGCTCTGCACGAGAATATGAAAATGAAATATGAAACAGTGGTGTGATAAACTGGTAGATAATCATCTTTTCATTAAACTTTCATCCCCAGCGACTTAAATATTCAAGAGCCCAATTACAGAGCTTGTATCTCTTCTCTTCTCTCACACACACACATAGTCTCGCTTTTCTTAACGAGAGCAGTCAGGGAGGAGAGAGAGAGGGAGAGAAAGACAGAGAGAGAGAGAGAGAGAGAGAGAGAAGGGTGAGTGGCTCAAGGGTTGAGAGTGAGAGCATCATTATGGAGCGGTCACAAGGGAGGGTGTGTGTGTGTCTGTGTGTGTGTGTGTGTGTGTGTGTGTGTGAGGGGGGGAGATGACCCGTCGTCCCTCATCGTGGGAGGGGGTCGACAAGGCAGGAGGTGGACAGGGAGCAGCAGGCCTGATGCGAGGCTGTCCAAATACTGGGATTTAAGATGGGGAGAAACACGGATGGAAAGAGAAAGACAGGCAGCAGATAGACGTGCAGAGTGCAGCCATGCAGGTTGTGATGGATGGAGGGATGGTGGGAGACGGAGAAAGAGACAGAAACAGACATACGGGCTGAGAGGAGTATAGATTTTCCAGGCAGATAGTGGAAAGATGTGTGCATCCTGATGAGTGCCACAAACAGGGCGCATGACTCTCTTGTCTGCCTGTTTTCTATGTGTATGAGTGTGTGTGTGTGTGTGTGTGTGTGTGTGTCAGTGTATTAGCAGTCAGAGCACTGAAGCCCACGGGCGATTCCTGTGTGTGCTTGCGATAAAGGGAAAAAGGGAGGAAGTATAACGGGGGAAGCGGGGCGTAGAGGAGGAGGGGGTGAAGTGGTGGGTGGGTGGGTGGTTGGGTGGGTGAGAGGAGAGGAGAGGAGAGGAGAGATGAGGAAGTTGGTTGAGAGGGGGGGTGGGGGTGGGGTGTATGGTGGGGGGTGAGGATGGGGTGCAGGGGAGGGTGTAGAGTGAGAGAGAAAGAGAGAGAAAAAAGAAGAGGGAGGAAAGAGCATCCAGCAGAGCAGGGAGCTTCCTCTGTGCTGTCAAAGCCTCTGGATCATGTCCCCATTGGTCTTTCTCCCTCACACACACACACACACACACACACACACACACACACACACACACACACACACACACACACACACACACACACGTTCCCTCACCCAATTGCTCTCTTCTCCCTCAAACCAACTCCTCTCCTCCCCTCCCTCCCTCTCATGAAAAGAGTGTCTTGGCAGGGTAATTAAGAATGGCCTCTAAACACAGGAGTATGGCAGGAACGCTCCAGATGAAAGTAAATGATTAAAATAATTACAGGCTGAGAGCTGACGAGCCGGAGTGTGGGGTGGCCGCCGGACATTTGTCGGTAATTAGATAATTAATCTGAATGCAAATGATGAGCCCTAACGAAGCAGTCAAGCTGAACCAGCGACAACTGCCGTGAGTGAAATGGGGACGGTGGGGTGGGGTGGGGTGGGGGTGAGGTGGGTGGGGGGGAGGAAAAAGAAGAAGAGAGGATAAGGCAAGGGAGGGAAGGGAGAGAGAGAGAGAGAGAGAGGAAAAAACACATGAATATGAGTGTAAAATATCCAACCTCCTCAAAAAATCAGCATGAAGAGACTCAAAAGCACAAAAAAAAGGCAGCAGTAGCAGCAGCATTGTAAATCAATAACTGTTTCTGGCAGTGACAGCTCAAAAAAACACCCCCCCCCCCCCCCCCCCCAATCCACTTCAGTCTGTTTGTAACTTTCAGTGGTATAGTGACAAGTAGACATGAATATCTTGTTAAAAATATACAAAAGGCCTCACAGAAGCCACAATGTGTTGGGCTCAGCAAAAATATATTAATATATATATATATATTATAAAACAAAAAAAGTGTCTCTCTCAGGGAAGTGAAATACCAAATGAAGGGTATGAACATGAAATGGCACCTGAGGAAGAAAACAGAGCATGCTTTGCACACCCCTAAAATGCGTGAACAAATTGTGGATTTACTCGCTCGCTGCAACACACTCAAACACTCATTATTTTCCTCTTGCGTCTCTCTCTTCCTCATGCACGCCGCCTCACAAATACTATCAGCATGCGTACGTGCTCTCAGCAGATGTAAACATCTGCCTTCACTGCTTATTCAGAGATGTGTTGTCTTTTTAAAAACAGGTGAAGATTGTACTTGTCAGCTTCCCCGGTGATACCCTGGATCAGTTTTTTAAAAAGATTTTCAATACAAGGATATTTAGGCCCCCTGTATCACTTTCTATCACTTTATTCAAACCTTCCCCTATAGAGCATTGATTTGCATGTCTTAATAAATGCTTTATAACACACTATAATGTAATTATGAGCAATTATAATAACATTTTAAGAGAGTCAGTGTATTGCTCAACAATAATAACTCCTCCTAAGAAGCATCCACAATGGCCACACTATAATACAGCTATAATTATGTATACTCATGCATTATCACATGCTTTAAAGCATTTTATTAACTATTTATATGTGTATAAATGTTTCATAAGTAGGTTTAAACTTGTAGACAGATATGTTATCATTGCCTACCAGTTATAGATGATTCATAGTTACAAAGGAGGAGTTAGTTTGTAAGAAATAATTTGATAAACACTAAAAATGTGCTTTTTATTTACATGTAAAATTATATAATAGTGTATCATAATGTGTTTTAGACATTGTTTAACTGTTGATATACTGCTTATAAATGCACAATATGGGGGTGAAAGTAATCTATAATGGGGAGAGAAAATGAACATACCTTAATATAAGTTATTAATAAACTAATTAAAGATCAAATGTATTGACAGGAAATGGGAGAGTGAATCTGTTGCTAGCATCCCTTAACAACACCTAGTATGATTTTAAAGAGAAATGGACAAATTAATTCAGAGCTTCAGAATTATTCCGTTAGTTGCCTAACTAATCAACTATTAAACTAATTGACTGATTTTGAGCCAATTTCCAGTTCTCTGATTTCAGCTTCATCAATGTGAATATTTTTTGTTTTTTTTAGTCTACTATAACAGTAAACTGAATGTCTTTGGGTTGGGGAAAAGCAAAACATTTGAAGAACATTTGGGAAACAGTGATTGACATTTTTCAAAATTTTCTGAACCAAACAATACATACAATAGTAGACAGATTCATCAATAATGAAAGAAATTGTGAGTTGCAGCTTCAGCCAAGAAACAGTTTACCTGAGCAGCATTATCTTGGGACATAGAGCAGGTCGGTAGTTTGATCCCTGGTGTCTCCTACAGGTCTTCCAAGTTGCTGTGGACAGAAGTGTGTGCATGTTGTCTCTGTGATGTTGGAAGTGTGACAATATTTCTTTTATTAATTCAACTAACCAACTAAAACATCCAGAGTAGCAAAATGATCCTGTTGAGCAGCAATCTCAACAGGTTTTGAACTGAAATGTGTTTGATAAATGATCATGTCGACTGTATTGTTGCTCCTCAGCATTAAAAAAAAACATCTGCATAAAACATCTGCAAATTAATCCAAACTCTTCATAATTGAAAGTATAAAAAATGAAAGAATTTACCCAGACTATCTAGAAGAGAAGGCTGCTCGGTGTGTTAAAGAAGCTGTCATGACGTTTGATAACATCCCTCGTTAGTGCAAAATTATGCAACATCTTCACTTACTTGCACCTTTAAGAGACTCCAGAGGAAAATGTTTTACCTGTCCACCGTTCTCATTAAGTCGAGACGGATCGCCCACTCACTCGTTTCAGTCTGCCTCTACATAATCACCGGAGACCACTGCTGCAGAGAGGAGCGTGTTATTCAACATGCTTAGTTAACATCTCATTAGTCCCTGCGTGAGTTAAAGTGTTCATCACCCCCCTACCCCCACCCCCCCAAAAAAACCCCATCTCAACTGAACAGCTGAGAAGACGTTTAATGGTTAAAAGTTAAAAGTATGTTTAACTGTGTTTAGTTTAAAGCTGCAATGATTAGTGGATTAATAGCTGAGTATTTATTCATATATGCAGACAAGCAAAGATAAATAATTAAAGGATGACAGTCCATAAACATCTATAGGTGCCATCTTAAAGTCTTATTCTGCACTTTAGTCACTTAAATGTAGATGTAAACACATTATTGAATGGTTGTAATCTGATTCCACATGTCAAATTTGGTGCTAACATCTTTCATTTTTCTTATGATTAAAATATAATCATGAATTGAGTGAAAGAAAATACAAATTCAGTGCAGAAAGGATAGAAATATGTCCCATTTTGGCTCTCAGATTGTACCAACCCTCCTAATAATGCTTCACAATTTACTGCCAATAAACAAAATACAGCTTCTACACATATTTACAACCAATATTTAACTGTCACATATTTCCCTTCTGTGTATTATGAGCTCAATCAAGCAGTTTATGACTCAACAGGTAAAATTGGTCACGGCTGATTTAAAAAAACAAACAAAACAAAAGGTTGTTTTGTTATTCAAAGTCAAAACTTTAATAGCTAAATAGAAGTCATCCGTTTATAGAAAAACACTAATTTGTAGAATTGTTTTAGTAATAGCCAAAATAAAAAAGTAATGCTTTGAATCTTTACTCATCTAACTACTGCTAATTTAAAAATCAAGACAATATCATCATGTGACCATAATACACCTTTACACCATCACATGAGTTTAACAACATTAAGAGCATTTAAACAAACAACCACAAGTGAAATTTCAAAGAATCACAATTTACAAAACATATAAAAGTAGAAATATACAAAAAAAACTTTAATGTGTTGAGTATAGAGCACACATTTGAAGTGTTGTCCTCTTGAAATAAGCATTTTTTCAGCATGTCATGGACAAAAAGCAACATGCCACAAGTAGAGATGTGTCGGTATACCATTTTAACCATATATACACCACAGTTAAAGATCCCAATGGTATCAATACCGCCAACCATTTCCATTACTGTGATTATTGTGGTTTATTGTGGACTATGAATACGGAGCGGCTTTCCTGCCTTCATTAGCAGTTTCATTTTGCTCAGCCACAGGGAAGGAGCTTTCTATTGGTTAAGGAGAGGCAGAATAACCACAGCATGGAGAATCAGGCTCCTGCTGGGGTTTGTTAGTGATGTGGGGGAGCTGTCATGGCTGTAGTGACCAGTAAGGAACCAGTATGACTGTTAACATGTTCAGTAAATAATGCCAATAACACTTGCCAGAAAGTAATCCAGTCCAGAAATGAATTGATAAATTGATGTGATAATAAAGACCACTGTGCAGTAGAGCTGGGCGTTAGGGACAAAAATCAAATATCACAATATTTCTGACCAAACATTTTGATATTGTAGGGATGACTAATGGTGCCATTGCAAAAATATTTACACATTAGATTTCTTATAGTTAGTAAAGGCAAATAGTAGAACAGCTAGAAACATGTACCATATCACAATAATATGTAATATTGATTATTGCCCAGCCCTACTGTGCAGTGAATACAATCCCAGGTGAAGTGATTGAACTACATTTTGGCATTAATGGCACCACTTCAGTAAACAGCTGATGATTATCATGATAATATATATATGGTGATATTTTACCAATGATAATCATAGCATGAAGATATACCAACACATCACTAAGCCATATGAAAATAGTCTTTTTAGTCCATCTCAGTATTTACTCCACGATCAGCTCAAACTCCTCAGCCTCCTCAAACTCTGCGTTCATCTTTGCAGCCAGCTCCTCCAGCTCTGTGCTGTTTATCTGCTGCACCTTCTTCCTCCTCCTCTTCTCCTTCACCACGGCCACTCCGGGGATGTCAGTGTCCACCTCGGGTGCAGCTGACCCGCCGCAGTCATCCGCCGCCGCCCCCTCCAGCATAGACATGAATGAGTTCAGACCTGACAGGGAGACAGCAGAGGCCTCCTTGGATGCGCGGACTCTGGGGCCAACCTCGGGGGTCTGCAGCTTCTCAAAACCGAACAGAGTCTCTCTTGAGTTGGGGGAGTTGAAGGACTTATCGCTGAGCCTGCTGTAGGACCGACGCACCTTCTGAGTCCACGCCGAGTCTGATGCATCTTCAGCCGGTGGTGGTGGTGGAGGAGGAGGAGATGAAGGAGGGAGGATCGGTGAGGGCATCACGGCCTTCTTCTTCCTCTTACCCGATGAGGAGCGCCCATCCTCTGGAGCAGGACATGGGGTGGAAACCTTAAGCTTCCCTTGCTGTTGGTTCCCCTCTGATATCCTCGGTGTGTTCTCCTTGTTGTGCTCCGACGGTGCTGTTGTTTTTCTGGGGGCTATTTTCCTCACCGTGATTGAACGTTTGACGGCAACGTTAACCACTGGCAACACCGCCATTTTGTTATCATTTAGCAAAGAAGGAGGAGAGCTCAGCCTAGGTGATCGTCTCCTCTGCGAGCCTGTAATACTATTATTAGACTCCGACATTATGCTCCGAGGCGTCTTTTCCTTCATAACGACGTTTAAAACCTGGAAAATAGCCGATTTCTGCTTGTTTATCCGAGAAGTGGTATCATAACACGGCAGCGACAGCAACGGTCCGCTCAAATCGCCCGCCTTTAGTCGCGTTAATGACGTTGTTTCCGTTGATGATTTGGTTTCCGGTGATGTCAGAGCTCCGCGCCTCCTGTGATCAAACTTTTGCTGTGTAATCTGTATCATAGCAGAGCTAACTAAACAAGGCGTCCCTGTGATTTTCTATATATTTATCTCAGGTCACACTCACCTGCTCGTATAAAATGGAGTATTTAATCGGGATCCAGGGTCCGGATTTCGTGCTGGTCGCCGCCGATAACGTTGCAGCGAGCAGCATCATTCAGATGAAGCACGGTATGACAACGCGTTAGCTTAGCTTTAGCTGCTTAGCTACACCTGCTAGCATGCCGGTTTCATCTTCACACTAAAGTTTTAAAGCCTTTCTTTAATTTTAAGCAAGCGTTTTATAAATAGTACTATCTTAACTGTATATTTAAGCATATTAACTTCACTTTGCTACTTTGTTCACAGTGTATCTACTCAATCTGAGTTGAGCTAACAAAGCTAAACGCAGCTAACAGACTTTAATTTTATTCCAGATTTTGGATGTTTATTCTTTCCTTTAATCAGTAACTGCGTGTAAAAGCTTTGAGTTATTTATTTTATATTTATGCCACATTGCTTGAAGTCAAATTAAAACCTAGCAACATTGAAACAAGCAAGTTTAATCGAAAGTGAAAGTCATTACTCACTCTTGAAACATTTGCCAACTTTTAAGTTCTCTAATGAAGCTGTCCCCACCTCCACCACCCAATTTTTTACATGCACTTAAAATGATGAGTTTTTATGTATGTGTATTTATTTGATCAACTTTTCTCTTATTTAAGTGTGAGATGTGTGTGTGAGTGATGACTGAGGATGGAGCTATTTTAAATTTCGTTGTATTGACCTCAATGCAATGACAATAAAGACAATTCAATTCAATGAAGAAATGCTCTTGTCTCTTTCAGACTATGACAAGATGTTCAAACTCAGTGAGAAGATCCTGATGCTGTGTGTTGGAGAAGCAGGAGACACAGTTCAGTTCGCAGAGTACATCCAGAAGAATGTCCAACTCTATAAAATGAGGAATGGTAAGGTCAAAAGATGATTTTTGTGTTACAACTCTCCTTCTTCTTTTCTCAGAGGTTTCACAACTTTACAAGTCTGCCTTAGAACAATTAATTAACTTTGAACCATTTTTATCATGCTGTCAAAATGTACTTTAAAATTTATCTGAAGCTAATATGAAGCATCAGCCATCCAAAATAGTCAGATCAAGTAGATACCTTTCAACCTAAGCCTTGTTGTTACTGAACTTTAACCAAAGCTCAACAGGGAAGCACAAAGAGGGAAATGGATGCTAAAAAAGACTATGAATGTGGCAGATATTCACTTGATATGACTGATTGAGACTTCTAAAGCATCATATGAGTTTCAGATAAACCCTTTAAAATATTTTTTGCACAAATAAACTGTGTGGACACATTTTCGATTCTGGCCCCATCACCTACATTGAAAGCACATTTGAAGGGCAGGTGTCTATTAATAGCCAGTATGAACAGGAGGAATGACAACAGTGATGTTCATATTGGCACCTGACTGTAATTTTAAGACAGACTTGAAATAACTGTGAACCTGTCCTTTAACTTCACAGTCCCTTTTTGAGGAATGTGCGCATGTTGTTCTATATTATGTGTTCATGTTAAATAGGTTTTCTTTTCAAAATTAACCCAGATATTTAATTTAAGTGAGTAAAAGTCTTTTTTCAGGAAATCTTGATTACATGGGTCTGATGAGAAATGCCAGCTGCTCAGCTCGAGTCATTGACAGTGATGTCATTGTGAGGAAAATGAAACCTACTATTGAAGCGCAACCTCCCAAATCTTTGTTTTTGATGCCATTTATCATCTTTTCTTTCTAGGCTATGAACTCAGTCCAGCAGCAGCAGCAAACTTCACACGAAAGAATCTTGCAGACTACCTTCGGAGCAGGGTAAATATTTTAATACACCCCCAATATTAATCCAACATTAGGATTTATTATTGATGTGGAAAGCAGCCTCAAACTTTATTTTCGGGACTACTCAGTTAAAACCACAGGAGCCTGTAGCTTTCTTTAAAAGTTCTACTGAGAAAAATATCCTGGAGTTTCTCCTCAATGAGTGCCAGACCAGCTTTGTGGAAACAATGAAGGATAATGGAGGCTGTTGTGATTTTGCAAATTTGATATACATAGTAGTAACTGCTAAGAACAAAGGTTAGATTATCTATTATTTTCATTATCAATTAAAGTGCAAAGTTTTTCTCAATGATTTATTCAGTCCACAAAATACTTTAAACTACTACTTTAAACTGCTCATCCCAGTTTTCCAGAGGCTAACACAACATGTTCAGATGTTTAGTTTTGTCCGTTTAAGAGACCAAACACAAAAAGATATAGAAGAAAATGAAGAAAGAAAATCTTCACATTTGAGAAGCCAGAACAAAAAAAATGATGGTATTTTGCTTGAAAGATACATGAAACAGTTTATCTCTTATAATAATAGTTGCTGTTTAATTATCTGCCAATTGACATATTGAGCAGTGGCTGCAGCTCCACTAGTGATACAGTCAGAGGAAGTTTTGAATATAACAGCTGAAATGTTAAAAGACTTGTTTTTATCAGTGGAGAGTCGTGTTGTCTTTTGACAGTACACGTCTGATCCTCAGGGCCTGTGTATCGAGATTAAAGTGTCTCAGTTCGCGAGAATTTTTGTTATCAGTATCAAATAAAGTGTTCCTATAGATGTTACATAAAATGGCCACATAACAAAGAGTAGGAAGCGTTATTTATAATCACATGTTTATATTTCATCATGCATTACTTGAACACATCCATCAAAAATTGTTGTTTGAAATGATCATTCCCGTTGGACTGACCCCCATGAGGACACTGTTTTTTTTTACTGTCAGTGTTTTAAAGAACCATCAGCTTCCCATAAAGCAACGATAGTAACTTTTATTTTTGAGACGTTTTTTCTCATGTCCTGAGAAAATATGGTCTGTTTTAGTGAACAGTGTGACTATAATCATAACCAAAGTAATAGTCAGAGTTTTTGTCTGAACCTGAACTCTCCACACTGTAACATAAAGCCATGTTGTCTTTATGTGGATCAACCATGAGGTTATCTCTGAGTCTTTACTGCCAATATCCAATGGAGTTATAGCATTATGTTTGTTATAAAAGGAGGTATATCATGTTTTTTGTGATTTTTCTGTTATCTTCTTACTCTTTATAATGTTGGATGTCTGTGTTATAATAGTCAAAGTTGCATAAAGTAAAAAAAAGAAGCTCCTCAGAAGTTAAAACCCAGAGCTTCAGCCTGCTTGTAATGTTACCTCTGCTTCCCATCTAACTGATGTCAGATTATAAACAGCCACCTGTTATGTTGCCTTGGTTACTAAAGTTGTTCACATTGTCCACTTGCATATTTCAGGTCAGATTTGGACTCAAGTATGAACAGATGTATTTAAGAAGTTTTTATTTTGAGTAAGAACAATACAAATTTAAATAGTGTCTTGAACTGTTGGAAGTCTGTAGATGCATTTTCCAGGAGAACGGCTTTAAAGAGACAGAGGCTGAACTGATAAATATGTTTTTGAACTATAAATCATGCAAAGATATTCATTTAAAGCACCAAAGTATGAATATAGTTGTGGAAATGTGCGTGAAAGAAACTCTATAGTATACAGTCTGTTAGTATGCACACGATCCCAAGTGAAGGAAGTCGCTCTTTTTGTTAAAATGCGATCTTGATATCTCGAGGGGGGGGGCCGATGTAATTTAAGATAGTTAACATAACGAAATGTAATTGAGGACAATTTCTGTTATAGTGACTTTTTTTAACCAAAACAAATTAAAGGCAAACGGCAAAATAATGAAACACATTTTGTTTGTCGCGTGTGGAAATCAATAAGTTATTCAGAGAGAACACAGTGAACAGATTTTCACGAGCTACAACAACAAATGTTAATTTAAAGTGTAGTGGTGCTCCATCTGTTACGATGGTGCACCACTACACGTGCCATGTGTTCTCCATCAGGGTGAACTTCTACCTGTGTGCTTAAACATACTTTAAATCATTTTCAATATCTTAACAGCGAATGAATTCTATTTACCAAGAGTCACCTTCAAATCACACATACGTAGCTTTGAGTCATGAGCGAACTGAGGCGGGGCAATATCGATATTATATCGGTATCGTGATATTTCATAGGTATCGTCTTTTTAAATATCATAATATCGTGATATAGAATAAGTGTTGTCTTTTCCTGCTTTTTAAAGGCTGCATTACAGTAATAATTAGTCATTTTCTGAGTTTAACAGATTATATTATCTCCCTTCATCCACTTAGTTATTATATCCACATTACTGATGATTATTTATCAAAAATCTCATCACGTAAATATTGTGTGAAAGCACCAGTAGTCATCCCTTCAATATTGTCAAAATATCAATATCACAGTATTTGCTCAAAGATATAGTGATATTTGATTCTGCTTGTGTCGTCCAGCTCTACAGTGAAAATACAGATTATTATTATTTTTATTATTTAACTAATTACATTGTTCTGCAGCATTTTGAGTCTCATTTCTTTTCATTTCTAATATGACTTACTGTAAATGTTGGTAGACTCACTCGTTTGGATGAGGTGACATAACCTTGACATTTACAGTAGAGTAGCTATGGCTTTAAAGCTCAGGTGGGAATTAAGTCTCACTCGCAATTATACCCGTGTTTGTGTCGTTATCAGCTTGAGACATCCAAGCTCAACCGGTCGATGCATTTTGACAGAGCCAGGTACATTTGTCAGCTTGTTGTGAATGGTGACGGTGAGCTTTTCTCCCTCTGAGACTCGATGACAACACCTGAGCCGTCTGTAACACACACACAGCCCTCCTCCTCCTCCTCCTCCTCCTCCTCCTCCTCCTCCACCCCAGACTGCACAGCTCATCTGGGTATATTATCAAAAACATGACGCCTTTGACCTTCAAAATCCCCCAAAAATTGAGTAAATGTGCAAGATCCCCCCCCACCCTCCACCCCCCCACATGAGCTGGGACATGTGCAACAACAACCAGGTGTTTATATCTCTGTGTGTGTTAGTCAGTGAGCTTGTTTCTGTATGCTGGCGACGTGCAAGTGCTTTTTTTTTTTTTAAAAATGATGATGCGTGTCCTTGAGGCCTCGCAGAGACCTGAGAGCCCTACAGAAGAAAAAATATACTTTCACAGAGAATGACACACAAACAAGAGCTGGATTAAGTTGTGTTCATATACCAAAGAACTCACTCAGTGTGTGAAATAAATAACTGTGTTCATGGAGGGTTTTTTTTTTAGTTATAAAAACATTGTGTCGCCTCTGGACATTCACGTCGACTGGTTGGGTTATGAAAATGTTCATTTTTGAGTTGTAGAGAAAATGCTAAAATAATACAGTTAAAGAACTTCACATACATGAAATAAGAGCCGGAGCAAGGATCAATCAATCAGACGTACGACAGGAAATTATTTATTTGGATCATCTTTTAATTATTACAGCAAATACCTTCTTTGTTCCAGCTTCTCAAATGTTGTTTTTTCAGTTTTTAAATAGAAAAACAGCCATTATAGTTTCCTTTAAGTCTTTAAATGGCTTCCTCTGTCTCGCTAACAGTCAAAAACTGAAATATTTTTTACATAAGACAAAGAAAAGCAGCACACATTCACATTTGAGAAGCTTGAACCTGGGGCTGTTTGGCATTTTCACTCTGGAAAATTACTTTAAACTCTTAAATTGTCAAAAATAGTTGATTTAATTTTCTGTGGATCAGCCCCACACATGTTTTAACTTGCAGTTTAGCATTCAATGCACACAATGGGGTTTTTATTACATGTTTTGTTAGACGTGACACGCTCAGTCCAAAGCCGGCTGTACGTCTCTGTCTCACTAATTTGTTAAGAGTAGTGCAGCCACCGCCTGTCACAATAGCAGAAGGGTGAAAATAATTACAAAAAACAATTAGTGTGGCAGAGGAGGGAATGTGGGACACGTCGAACCGGGGATAGGGGTAGAGCAGCAGCAGCAGCAGGAGGAGGAGGAGGAGGAGGAGAAGTGGTGGCGGCGGTGGCGGCAGGGGTCCCGGGGGGGAACAACCGGGCCCAGTAGACAACAGACTGGAGTGTGAGAACGAGTAGGAGTCAACATATATACATGCACACAGAGGGACCTATAGGATCAGGATTGTTTTATTCAGCCAAGGTTGTGTGCACGTTGTAGAGGATAACATTTATATTCATGTCTTTGCCATAAGCGGGCGTATAAGCGTATCTTTATTTTTGTGCCTCACGGTCATGAATTCGGGTTTTTTTTTTTTTTTTTTTTTACGAGCGCAGGATTCACTAACGCTGCGTTCTCAGGAGTGCTTCAGAAAACTGAAGCTGTAGCAGTTTTTCTCTCTCTCCTCTCCTCTCTGCATCCCACACCTTCCTCCAGCTATGCTCTCCTCACATTCACCAACCTCCAGAGCACACGGACATTTGCAAATGATGTTGTATAAACAGGTGTTTTTCTAATGTTGTGTTTTTTCCCCCCAGAACACGTGAAGTATAAGTAGAATATGTAATGTGTGTTTGGTCCGTTGTTGACGATGAAACGCAGGCAACGAGATCACCTGGTGATGTCGTGAAACGTCTTAATATCAACAGTGACGCACTTTGACTGAAAGCTGTTAGTACGGTTACTCGACTACAACGTTAGAGCTAATCGTTTTATTTATCAGTTTGTTTGCTTATTGCTTTCTCAATGAATCGTTTAGTCTATACGGTGTCACAAAATGCAAAATGCCCATCAAGAAACATCTTCAGATTGCTTTTGTGCCACCAATAGTTAAAAAAAGCCCAAATATTCAACTGATAGTGATGAGAAACAAAAAAAAGCAGCAAGTCAACTGAAATAAGCTAATTTTTGGCATTTTTGCTTTTTTTAAAAAACGACCTAAACTAATCAGTTATCCAAGTTGTTGCCAGTTTCACTTTTTGTCAACCAACTCTACACAACTTAAATAACTTAAATAACAGAAGAAACCGCTTCAGATTGCTTATTATGTGACAACAATAGTTAAAATCCCCCCAAATATTCAATTTACAGTGATGAGAAACAAAAAAAGCAGCAAATCAGCTGGATTTAGTATATTTTTTGCATTTTTGCTTTAAAAAATGACCTAAACTAAACATACAATTAACCAAGTTGTTTCCAGTTTTACTTTTTGTCAATCAATTCATCAATGAGTAGTTTTAACTCTACACAACTTAAGTACAGTAATAATCGTGATTATTTAAGGAGATTCAACCAATGTAATTCCTTCATGTTCTATCGAAAACTTGATCATTTCTTGTAAGTCACTAAATAGGACAAGTAGGCTTTTTTTTATTGTCTATCAACTTTTTTTGATTTAACGATTTACGTTTAGGTCTTTTAAACATCACTATATCTCTCACAGATCCTGAGAGCATAAAGTGACGTCTTCGAACTCCTTTGAGCGTCAAAATACTCAAAACTTCCAATAAGATTCAATTTAAAATGACTCAAAACACAAAAACAAGCAGCAGATATTAACACAAGAAGCTCAAACCACACAGTATTTGCCACTTTCTATTTTCTAAGACTGATACATTTTCTGTCAGGCGACTAATCGATTTATTGGATTGTTTCAGCTCTAATGTTAAATATTAAAATAACAAATATTCTTGTAAATTATCGGTAGCTAAATCAGTGTTTTCTCCGTCTGCTCTGGTCCAATAACTTCATAAAAACTTTAGCAGCCTGCAACATGTTCAGCGTAGATGAACTTTGACACGACAGGCTGGAATCAGAGATCACAAACAAATTTAATATACAGTAGATTGAGCTGGAAAACCGCCTGTAGTCCAAAAAGTATGTTCACTTCTTGTCTGGGGAGCTGGCTGCATATGTCGGGAGTTTTATTTTAATTAATCTGATTAAATCATTGCAGATGAAAGTTTAGAGCAGGCAGAGAGAGGCAGGATTTATCAAAAATAATGATCTGCGTTTGTATCTCAAATCTTTTTCCACCGTCCTAATATCGTCTTCTGAGCCCCCCCTCAACCAGCCCCCCTCCCCCCACTACAATATTGTCACGTGATCCCACCGGCATTTCCAGACCCCTAGGTTAAAAACCACTGGCTGATAAATTAATCAGTGGTATATTGTTAATTCTAAAGGCCTTATTATTCCTGCAGGATAAATTACAGATGAGTCCTTTAGTCTGAAAGATATCATACTCCAGTGGCTGCGGACCTCGGGGAGGTGTAGTTAGCCGAACTCGACCGTGTGCTTTACGAGCCCGCCTGCCCGCCCGCCCGCCCGTCGTCCAGAAAAACAACTGGGCCCCCGCACTAACCTCTGGAGTACTGCTTTCACTCAAGCTTTAGAGAGAGCAGGGAGAGAGAGAGAGAGAGACAAAGAAGAGAGAGAGAGAGAGAGAGGGAGAAGAGCAGTAAGCATAATCACCTGAGGCCTCGACTCGTCTGCATGCATATCAGTAATGATATACGTAAAATTCACCACAGAGCAGAGCAAATGTTCAAAGTTTTAAGGGCATAAAAAAAACAACACAGCGTCTGCTCCTGTTTGCTTTATTTTCAGCCTTGTGCACTTTAATTTGTATTGATTATATTTAAATTGATAGATATCGAATTGGCAGGCGCAAACGTGTGTTTTTAAAGTAAAAATGTGGAAGGCTGAAAGCACGGTGAGGTTAAATTGATACAGCAAAGAAAACTCCAGGGAGTCAGAGAGAGTTTAAAAATATCACATTTGATTCATGTAGGAAAAGTAAAAAAAAAAAAAGCCTCACAGTCATCAGTTTTTTTGTATATGTGTAGATTTCTGCACCGCTGTAAGTCAAAGAAGTAACATTTTGCCTTTTTTTTTTCTACTTAGTTTTCTATAGGGCCGCAGCAACAGTTATACCCTCTGTGCGCTTGTGACCTGCAGCTGCCCCCCTCCGCCCCTCCGCCCTTCCACCCCTACACCACCCCACATGCAGCACTGTGAGATATTTTTTAAGCGCGGGGCACACAATGGGCACAAATGATCACTGGCGCCATATTGCACGCAGCTCCCCGGCTCCTGCACAGATGAACAATTAATACAGCAGATTGAGGAGAAATGCCAATAAAGAGAACATGCCCCAGGGCAGGGTGCAAAAAAGAGAGGGGGGGGGGGTGAGGAAGGAAAGGAAAAGAGGGAGGGAGGGAGGGTGAGAGTGCTGGAACGTGGAGTGTTTGGTGGTTTCTTAGCGGCGTGACCTTAATTTTTGTCACAACTAAAGCTGTTTTTTGGCTTAGAAGTCTATAACGGCAATAACTTAAAGATTCGTTTAACGGTTTTTTTGGGGGAAATGTGCTTGTTCGTTCAATGATTTTAAATAAAATGATTCAGCTCTCGTGTCTGTACTTTAAAGACAAGCTTCAGTAGGAGATGCTTAGCTTAGCACAGAGACTGAAAACATTAGTAAACAGCTAGCCTGGCCCTGTCTAAAAAAAAAAAAACACGTTACAAAAACAAGACGACGTGGTCTTGTTGGACTAATTCGGCATTCAATTTACTTCGTTGTGCCAGTTCAAGAGGTCAGTAGAGCAGTTGTAGCCATTGATAGCAACACCACTTCGCTGTATCACCATAGCAACACGTCCACTGATAGAAGTCGGACATTTAATGAGACATGAAATAACAAGTTTAGGTTTTTTTCTGTTTCAGTTTAGTTTGTTTTTAGTTAAAACCTAAAAAAAAATTAAAATAACTAAATATAAAGTGCTAATAAACTGGATATTACTACAACTTTCCCACTGTTGACGCACGGGGCAGCTAGCTTAGATTTTGAGGTCGAGGTTGGGGATGTTCTTCAGACCTTCTGAATCAAAAACCCGACTTGGGTGGGGCGTTCCAGCTGAAATGTCTCACTGAGAACTCATACATTCAGACTTTTTAACAGAACCAGGCTAGCAGTCCCCCCCCCCCCCGTTTCCAGTCATTGTGCTAAGCTAAGCTAAGCTAACCGACTCTAGCTACATATATATTCACCGTACAGACACGAGAGCGGTATCAATCTTTTCATCAAACTCTCAGCAAAAAAACACCAACCCCCCCCCCCCCCCCCCCATCAAACCAAACTGCAGGGTCGTCGATACCTGCGTGAAGCTTTTTGTCGTCCCGTCGTTTGGCCGCCGGCGAGAGAAGTCACGACGGGGGGAATTGAAACATACGATGCGTATTGTTTGCACATGAAAAAGCCTGGTGTGAGTTCAGGTGGCTGGGTTAACAAGGTGCCTGCTTCCCTCCGAGGTGACATGGGGAAAGGGAAAAGGAGAAGGGGAAGGTTATTTTGATGCCAAGTCCGTATTATTGTTTCATTGTAACCAGTGAGACAGGTGGGGGTGGGGGTGGGGGTGACGCCACTGGGGGCGTTCGCAGGTTCACGGAGGAGTTAAAGCACACACACGTAAACACACACACACACACTAAGATATTCATCCTGAGATTCACGCCTGCTGTACACAACCGTCGTTAACACACACACACACACACACTAAATCCCACTCCACAGGGAGCATAACGATCATCATTCCCCTCGTGGCAAACATGGCGCTAACACACAAGTCACAGAAATAAGCAGGTCGGCTGAGAAATAAATTGAAATGAGAGGGCAGGTGTGCACGTCGCAGCTCGCTCCCCCCGAATCACATTTTTACCTCGCTGCAAGAAGAAATATTACAATTTTATTTTTTCTTGTTTCTGCGCTAATCAAAAAAAAAAACAAAAAACAAAAAAAACACTGCACTGCTTCTACCTCTGTCAAGAATTTAGGCCATAAGTTGTTTTGAAATCCCCTCTTCCTCCTCCTCTTCCTCTCCCCCCTCCTCTTCTCCCAAAATTGTCTCGCTTTAAAGGGATTTTTTTTTAAAGAAATGAGGAATAGTGGCTCGCAACAACGAAGAGAGAGAAAATTAGTGTTTTGGAGGAAGAGAAGGGAGAAGAGGCTGGAAGCGTAAAAGATGTAATTTAAAAAAGATGGGAGGGGAGGAGGAGAAGAGGGGGGAGGAAGGAGGGAGGAAGGGGCAAGAGAAACGACTTTAGAAGTTTTTAATGAGCCCTGGCGCTACTCCAGGGCACAGGGTGAAGGCGGCAGAGAGAGAGAAAAAGAGAGAGAGAGGGGAGGAGAAAGGAGGGAGGGAGCGAAAGAGGGGATGAAGCAGGGAGGGAGGGAGGGTGCGATGGAGGGAGCAACAGGGGTGCTGACTCCCAGCAGATGTCACACTGCCAGTGACACCCTGATCCCCCACCTCCTCCTCTGTCCTGTGACGCCCTTTCACCTTTCCTCTCCAACCATCTCTCTCTCTCGCTCTCTCTCTCTCGCTCTGTCTCTCTCTCTCTCTCTCGCTCTCTCTCTCTAGCCCTCTCTCTGTCTCTCTCTCTCACTTTCCCTCTGTCTCTCTACCCCTCTCTCTGTCTCTCTCTTTATACCTCTCTCTACCTCTTTCGAACTAACTATCTTTCTTTCTTTCTCTCTACTTCTCTCTCTTACTCTCTCTCTACCTCTCTTTCTACTTCTCCATCTCTCTCTCTTTCTTTCTCTCTCTACCACTCTCTCTACCCCTTTCTCTGTCTCTCTCTACCTCTCCATCTCTCTCTCTGTCTCTCTCTCTCTGTGTGTACCTCTCTCTGCCTCTCTTGCTAACTACCTCTCTTTCTTTCTCTCTCTACCACTCTCTCTACCCCTTTCTCTGTCTCTCTCTACCTCTCCATCTCTCTGTCTGTCTCTCTCTCTCTCTCTGTGTACCTCTCTTTACCTCTCTTGCTAACTACCTCTCTTTCTTTCTCTCTCTCTACCACTCTCTCTCTGTCTGTCTATCTCTCTGTCTCTCTCTACCACTCTCTCTTTTTTTTCTCCCTCTCTCCCTCTACCTCTCACTCTCTCTCCACCTCTCGGGTTTCTCACCACTGTTCATGTCGCGTTAATGTTCAGCACATCGCTGCTAAGTTGCAAAAAAAATCAAAGCTGATAATTAGGAGCAATTTATTCGGAATAACTTGAGAGCGAGATGTTGTACTTTTTAAGTGTTGAGAATGTTGAGAGGGACAAGAACACACGACGACAAGCAGAGAGAGACACGTTTCTTGTCGTTAGTATTGACACCGCCGAATTAATGGAAGGTGGCGACTATTTCAAGCCAGAAATCCTTCCTCATGACTGTAAACTACAACACATCATCATCAGCATCATCACTTTTTTTTAAATGTGGGATTTCACTCTGAAGTACCGATACTGCACTTTTAGGGCCGATACCATTTATTAAGGAGTAATCAAACTCAGATATGTTGGCCGATATATGTGAAGAACATTTACATAAACATAGATTTTTTTTTTTCATTGATCCTTTAAATATAGTTCAGACTTCTCTCTTAAAATGTAGGAAGTGTTGTTATCTGACATCAGGGTCATACTCAGTGCAGCCAAAATGTAGAAAAGAGTCTTAAAGTTTTCTGCTTGTTTTGCTGCGAAGAGGCGACCCCCCCCCCCCCCCACACACACACACACATACCATTGTCTTCAGTCTGCATGTGTGTTTTGTTTTGGGTTTTTTTCTTAAATTTTATTCAAAATATTAACCTTGCAAGATCATGACATCACAAGATCATGCTTCATCTCGTCAGGCTTCAGGTTACACGCTCCTGTCGGCGTTGCTAACCAAGCTGCGGAGACAGATGATGATGGACAGATGCTTCATCCAATCACCTGCTACGTATCTTTTTAAAGCACGCATGCTCTTCTTCAAACTGTTTCCACAAACGCCTTCTCAGATGGTTCTGTGTAACAAACCATCTGGTGCGTCAGCTTATTTAAAACCTACAACAAAAATGTCAGGTCGGCCCAGGTGTTCATACATCCTTCCATGCCACGTTGTGATTGGTTGGTTTGTAGTTTTGGGTCGTAGAAGCACTTACATTGTGAGCATTGGTCCTTATTTTCTCTTTGATGCCAAAGCTCCAGGTGAAGACGTCACGGAGCAGTCTCACTCACTATTGTTAAATTTAATCTGAAATAGCCAGAAATAATGTAAAAGGTCTTTAAATATGGTGACTGGCCACTATGAGCCTCCAGAGTTTGCTGATATATTCAAATATTTGCTGGTTGCAGCTTCTCAAATGTGATGATTTGAATTTTTTTCTTGTCATACGCCTACTGATGGTTGGTAATATGGATTGTTAATCAGAAAAAACAAAATTTTATAACAGCATTTTTCTCTATTTTTTTGACATTTTATAGATGAACAATTAATCACATAAATGAGATTAAACGATAATGAAAATTAGTTGCACCTTCAAGCGTTTTTAGGTAGAAAAACTTGTACAACTGTTAAAGAAAGTAGTTTGATTTGTTTAATGTGTTTTCATGTCAACATTTCTTCGTCAGAATTAGAAATAGTTTATAGGTCTTTTCCCAGGTGCTAAAAAACATGCGTATTCAAATGTAGTCGTGACTTTAACATTACATTTAATTGGTTTGGGTCCCAGGCTAACACCTGGTAAGAACGCTTGTTAATCCTTCATTCCCTCCTCCTCCTACTCTCCCTCTCTCTCTCCCGCCCCTCCCTCTCCTCTCTCCAGACTCCGTATCACGTGAACCTGTTGCTGGCGGGCTACGATGACACAGACGGCCCGGGTCTCTACTACATGGACTACCTGTCTTCCCTGGCCAAGGCCCCCTTCGCTGCCCACGGCTACGGAGCCTTCCTCACTCTCTCCATTCTTGACCGCTACTACACGCCAGGTCAGAGCACAGAAACGCCTCGTGCATGTTCTCGCTGTTTTTATTGTTCCTACGAGACCGACCGGAGAGAGACGAGAGACGGAGAGAGAGAAAGAAATGAAGAAGATGATGTGATGAACTCTGTAGAGTGTGGAGTTGATTCATAGACAAACCAGCTGTGGTTTTAAAATGTACACACTCATCGCTCGTATGTCAAATAATAACAGAAGAAACAAGACAGTGGTTTGTAGTCTACACTGTAAAATATATCCCAAATTAGCTCCTATATTTTTACAATTTACTCGTTTTTTAACCTTTTTTTTATCACGACATTAAGACACTAAATATCCACTCAGTTCCTCAAAAAAAAAAGAAAAAGAAAAGATGTTTCTCTTCTCAGTTCTTCTCAAAAATTCAACAACTCCTTCTTTCTCTCAATTCAACATTCTCATTTTTTTCTTCCCTTTGTTTTAGATCTGACCCGAGACGAAGCGGTGGATCTGCTGAAGAAGTGCGTTGAGGAGGTGAGTCAGGAAGTCGTTTAACTCCTGTGTTTAAGTATGAATAAGAATAAGAATGGCACTCATTAAATTTAAGTGTTAGTTCAGTTACTCAGCATGTCAAATAGTAACTTAACCACTCTGAAAAGGCAGCCATCAGTATTTAGAGTCTAAACAAAGATATTTCATTTCAACTCATGTATTTATTTTAGTAGCCTTAAAAAACACACTGCTGTTCTGTTTCCCATCACTCTGATTCTCCTCCTACTTTATTTAATTTCACATTCATTTTTGCGCTTTAACTAAACTTTCTGTTTCCTCCCATTTTCATTTTGTTTCTCCTGCAGCTGAGCAAGCGCTTCATCCTGAACCTCACTTCCTTCACCGTCCGGTTGATTGACAAGGAGGGCATCCATGACCTGGAGAAGCTCACCCTCGGCGCCAAGTGACCGCTCAATGCTTAGCTACCAACTACCAACCCTCACACCCTCGTTCCTTTTTTTTTTTTTTGTACTGTTTTGACCTCCTTGCTCTTTCTGTTCCAATAAAAAGTGACACACAGTTGAGATACAAGCTCTTTGTCCCTGTGGTGCTTTCTCGTTGCTCTCTAGTCTACTCATCTGCACATAGAAAGAGAACAGCCTTCTGGCTGTGTACTTTTGCACTTGAATTCAGCGAGTGTGCGTGTGGGTAATGTACACTTGCTCATGCTTGTACACGTGTAATAAAACACGCATGCACATATTCATGTGGAAAAGTTTCCCAGTAGGATGTTGGTCCATGTCCCTGAATGACCAAGATACAGAGAAACACAAGATTACATCCTCAGGGTTTAAATGTTTTGCACCACATCAGTTTTTGAGCGTTTTTTAACAAGCTATCACAGATTGACATGAAACCTTGAAGATAATAGCAATGTAATTAAAAGTCACACAATATAGTCATAAAATGTTAACTCCACACCTCTCATTCTCACACTGCCAGTAAATTCATAAACAGCCTGCACAAAGTTGGCATTTAGTGAGTGGGGTTATTTTGTGATTGTGATTCAGTCTGTGCAGGTTTGTCAGAAACAAGTCCAGCTTAGCTTCAGGAAAGACATTTTTTTTTTTTTTTAAACTATTCATTTTTTCCACCGTCTGTCCACCAACCAACACACAACACCTAATGAATTTAAATAGATTTTGGCTGTAACCCTCACTCATCCCCAGCTCCACTCTGAAAGCTGAAATATGAACCAAAGTGAGATATTGTGTGTTGATGTTCACAGTCTTGAGACAAAAGGCCTCTGGATTTTGAGAAGGGGGACAAATTGCAGATTATTGGGATGAAGATACATTTATTTACCTTTGTGTACCTTACTTAATAATCTTCAGTCAACCACATTTTATGGTCTTCATCACTGGATTGAATTTGCTCAGCTGTGATTTTGTGACTTATCTTTGGTAAAATTGAAATATATGACCATTTATTATCATGTAATTGAAACTCTGTATTTGGGTCACGTGATGATAATGAACAACCGTCATGATACCTGATAAAACTCTGATGATGAACATGAAATGTGGTTGAAAGCTCCAGAAAAAGACTTGTACATTGATCTTGTGTTAAGATAATATTGTTAAACGTCCATTCACAGGGTCAACTATTAATTTTTTTTACTGTTGACCTCCTTGCTCTTTTTGTTCCACTAAAAAGTTGAGATACCCCATGGGGCTTCTTCATTGCTCTCCCTTCTCATTTTAGAAATGTTACAGTTAAGGTAGCTAGTTTGAAGAAAAGGAAAATCATTTACGTATTAGATTAAAATGTGCTGCCAGGTGACAGACATTTAGCACTTCCACTCCTGTCCAAAATTTGCCCTTTTCCATTTAACTGCAGGGTAAAAGGAATGGGAATAATCGGAATAACTTGACGAAGAAAAGCAAAAGAACAGAAGACAGGGTGCAACTTTTTTGTCTGTCAGTTAAGTAAATGTCCAGTTTGAGTTTTTTGGCTGTCGGGGATATTTGGATTTCGTACCATCATTTGGCAGGTGCTAGTTTTGTGCCCTAATAGAAGATAATATATGATGTATTTCCTCTTATAATGTTGGATGCATCAAACTAGTCAGTGACACAAATAAAAAAAAAATAAAAAAAGTTTGGTCTGCATATCAAGTCTTTATTGATAGTTTATTAAAGAAATGTAGTTATTAAAAGTGTCTAAATCATTGAAGAATCTACATTTTCTGATATTTGTATAATATTTTATTCATTTTTTATTTAAATTAATTAGAGCTTCAGTAATTAATCAATTAATTAATCAACAAATGACAGAAAATTAATCTGCAATTATTTTGAAATGCGATTATTTAAAATATTTTTTTAAAAGAGAAAATGTTTCCAGCGTCTTAATTGTGAATATATTCCAGTTTTTACTTCTATAATTGTTGATTGTTGGTTGGAGACATATTATGTTGCATTTTTCACAATTTTCTGACATTTTTAAAGACCAATTAATTAATCAATTAATTAAGACCTAATTAATTAGCGACAATAATTGATAGTTTCAGCCTTAAATTGAATCATCTTAAAGCAAGATGAATATTGCACTACTCATTTTCAATATAACTTGATTTATAGGGTTAATGTGTCCCATCTGAATCATGAACCAAACAGCCATCAAGGTAAACAGATAATTTTCCAAATTATGGGCTCCCTCGAGATGTAATTATATCAAATTGAAATGCTTTAAATAGTTAAATATGTTTTTGTATGTTCAACAATGAGCCATCAGGTGGGTTTTTAGGATCACCTCGGTCATTTGATACACATTTAACCCCTGAAATACATTTAAAAAGTCTTCCATTAATGTTATATCAGAGGTTGATACAGTCAATGAGCACACTTACATACAGCTGTGACTGAGAATAACCAGGCCAAGTTTAGATGTGTGTGTCACAGACAGAGAGAGAGAGGGAGACTGTAAGCTCATGTAGACTACTAGAGAGAGAGAGAGAGAGTGAGACAGTGTGTGTGGCTCTATCACCGTCTCCTCTCTCCACCACAGACAGGTGATTAATAAACATTAAACAATCCCTCCTCTCTCAAACACACCGGAATCTGACGGGAAGAGCAGCATATGTTTGCCTGGAGGCACAGAGAGAGATGGAGAGCGGCCCCGCTGAGTGTCAGATAGAGGGAGAGAATAGGGGAGAGCGGGTGAGGATGGGATGGGGGGGGGGGTTTAGGTTACAGAGAAGGAGATGAAGGGATTGGAGGGGTGGGGGGTGCACAGGAGGGTAATGAGATGGGAGGAGAGAAAAAGGGGAAGATACGGCAGGTAGGAGTGTTTGAGAGTGTCTGAGCAGGCGACGCATGTATGTGTGCAGTCCCTGGAAAGCAGTAATTGCTGTGAGTATCTCATCCTGGTTAAATAAAGTGAAGGACTGTGTGCAGGGGAGGTGTGTGTGTGTGTGTGGCATATTGGGGCACTGGGGGGGTCGCACCACTGCCTCCCTTCTGTTCTCCCAGGTACATCATGCAGGGGCTGCAGATGTGCCCCAGCAGCAGCCTCCCCCGGGCCCCCTGCTGGTGGAGCCCTGCATGAATATATAGAGGGGGGCCCCTGAATTGTTGAGTGGCCCTTTGGGGTGCACACAGAAAATCCGTCCTAAGCATAATATGTGTGTGTACGTGTGTGAAAGGAAGGCCAAAGCGTCAAATCCCTTAACGCTGAGCTGATCCTGCGTCAGACTAGCGCTCCAACCACGCTGGCAGCTGTTAGTCTGTGCTTTGAACTAAATGCTAACATCAACATCCTAACACGCTCACAGTGACTATGCTAACATGCTGATGACTGTATTAAAGTGGTTAGTTTAGACTGCCTGAATCAGATTAGACTGGATTTATTTTTTGTGTTAGCCTCTCAAGACAAGTCATCAAATATATTAAAATAGGAGATTATTTTCACATATATTTGGCATTTAACAAGAAATAATTGAAGGAATAACATGGGAACTGTTTATTTCATTGTTTAAGTGTTTAAAGCGTCTTAGTTTAAAGTGTTAGCATGTTAGCTAACTGCTCATGAGGACCAAACACAAAATACAGCAGCCACTACTTCTGTGTGTTACGACAGAGCTTCGGTCATGAAATATATTAAAATAAGAGGTTATGAACATTATTTTCACATATATTTGGCATTTAACAAGAAATAAGTGAAGGAATAACATGAGAACTGATTATTGTAATAATGTATGTGTTTAAAGTGTCTTAGTTTAAAGTGTTAGCATGTTAGCTAACTGCTCATTAGGACCAAACACAAAATACAGTTTCGGCTAATGGTATTGTTTATAATTAGTTTGGTATTTGGTCTTAAAGCAAAGTAAAATTAAGTTTGCAAAGTTGAGGGATCACCAAAGTTATTACAATTACTGAAGGAAACATTAATATCTGGACATAAATTAATGGAAATCCCAATAGCTTACATAGCCTACTATTCATTTCTTTTAGCTGGACTTACAAAAATGCATCTTTTCTTAAATGAATATCCTTCATATTCTATCAAATGTTCTACTGGACCATAAAATAGGGATTGTAAATGTCTTTTTTCCCATAATATCCATAATCAAATATTTATGAATGACTGATGGAGGATTTTATGAATGTGAAATGGCGTAGAGATTAATTATGAGTCAGAATTTGAACAGGTTGTAGGGTTAAGCTATTGCTTTGAAAAACAAAATCAACAAGAAGGTATCCAACATCATTAAGATATTTTTCCTCAGGGAACCACGAAGATCTGAGCAGATTTTTGTGACAAGCTATGTCATGATTGTTGATATATTTCATAGAATAAGTGATAAGTTTGACCTGCTGGTGGTGACACAGTTAAAAGGTATCACCAAAATAACTAGGATTCATCCTCTGGGGAGCATGAATGCCATTTAATTTAATTTAAATAAATAATTTAACATTTAATGCCATCAGATGTTTAGTTTTTGGGATATTTTAGTCCCAAACAAAGTAGTAGTCCTTCAATGTCACTCTTTTCTCTCTTTTAATTTAAAATTGTAAGTTTAATATGTCTTTTGATTATCTTTTTGAACTGACAGTCAGCCAAAACTAGCAATTTAAAGACATCTCTTTGGGCTGTTGGACATTTGTCACTATTTCCTGACATTTTATAGACTAAATAATTAACAGGGTAATCGAAAAAATAATCGACAGGTCAATCAATAATGAAATTAAGTGTTAGTCTGAGCCCTAGCTGTGACCTTCCTGTTTGACTGAGAGTAGACTTTGCCTACAGGGTTCAATAAAAAATGTCATTATTGTGACTGAGGGAAGGAAGAGTGGATGCATTTACAATAAAAGCAAATAAAACCAGATTTTCAACCTTTGCATTTAAAACTATGTTGAAGTGGGCAGTTGCAGTTTAAAGGTGCCTGAAGGTGCCATTACGTTTTTTTTTTTTATTGTTTTTGATTCAGATTAAAAAACATAAAAACACACTTGTGAAACTTAACCGATCAGTTCTTAATTCTTTAATAATATATTACATTTATGCCGTAATACAATAATAATAATAACAACAGTAATAACATTAATAATAAACATACACAGAAAGTACAAAATGATTTGTGTTATTTTTCTTAAGTTACCAACACGTAGTAGTTCAAAATAAAAAGAAACCAAATCTCCTTTTAGCTGCCTGTTACTCCTCCTTTTACCCCCCTGCTGCTAACCCAGAGAACTCAATTTCCCATGACCACCCACTAACGAACTACAAATGGAAGCTGCGTCCCATCAGGTTGGAGTTAAAAGTCCACCCCTCCCCCCCCCAAAAAAAAAAAGTTCCAGAGGAGCAATGAGCAGGTCGTTGTCTCGGATATGGCTTACGATGCTTCCCAGATGAGTTCGGTCCAGCATGTGTGTGTGTGTGTGTGTGTTTTTAAGTGTGTGACTGATGACTGTGGGGGGGGCTGCTAAGAACACAGAAAAAGGTGGACATGTTTTACCAAATTTAAAAACAAAAAAGGGGGGCAGGGGGGAGGGAATAAATAAATAAATAAAAACCATAGTGCCATATGCAGGAACTCATCCTGAAGAGATGTTTCGGAGACGCCATCGCGACACAAACCAGCTACTGAGAAGAGAGGTCCATGCGTCATTGAGAGTGAGGTGGTTGTCGACACACATTACAGTACAGATATCATCATAAACCCCCCTGCCTCCATGACGACAGGGTCCGCAGAGGTTTCTGGGAGGTAAAAGTCTTTGTCCTGAGGGCGAAAGGTAAAGACACAGAGGGGCCACGAGTCAGTCTGTTTTACCCCCTCTTTTCTCTTACTTTCTGCCGCTCATCCATCCATCAATCAAATCCATCCATCCATCCGTCCATCCATCCATCCAACCACACATCTGTCCGTCTTCCCCCTCTTATTTGCGGTGCTTCATCTCCTTGTCGTGGTGGCTCTTCCCTCCTCCCTCTCCTTTATCCAGCATTTTAATTGCCTCCATCAGGTAGCTCTGGAAAGCGGAGAGCGCGGCGCAGATGGCAGGAGTGCCGAAGCCGTGGGTGAGCAGGCTGAAGTGGGTGAGGCTTCCCTGGACGCCGGGCTCCAGGCAAGGGGTGGGTCGACTGCCGCCCAACGGAGAGCGGTCCTGGGACATCAGGTCCACGAACTCCTTACAGATCTCCCTGAAGAAGAAGAGAAAGGAAGGCGTTAGTTTTTTTCAGCTATTGACAACCTAGTGTTACCTCGTTTTAAATAAATCCAACCTTTGCTGAAACTTGAATTATAAAGTTTTGCACACCCTTAACACAAAGGCCACTGAGGTTTAGGCCAATTAAGCTACCAAAAAAGACAGGGTATGTATATTAATTACAGTACCAGTCAAAAGTTTGGACACACTTTCTCATTTAAGTAAATGGAAAAGTGTGCCTGAAGTTTTGACTGGTACTGCATATCTAATATTTGCCCTTGGACAGTTTTGGAAATCAGATTATGTGAAGAAACACATAAATTTGACATAAAACTTTCATCTTAAGGCCCATTTATTTGGTGATTCTGGAGCTTTCACACATATCTCACAACCTTCCTCTGCAGATGGAGTTTAAAGATCCCCTCCAGACATGTTTTAGGATGTATATAAAATACTCTACTTTGAATAATAATTTGTGCCTAATACGTTTTTTACACACAAAAAAAGTTGAACTATCTCGTTAAAATCCTTAAAACGACATCTCGGCCTTCTCCATTATTAAAAATTCCAAAAACCATGAATATGCAAATATTTTTCTTTTCAATAGTTTAACTGCTGGTTACGAGATGTCTCCTACTTTGCAGAAAAGTGCTTTCTCAGTGTTTGTGTACTTCCTGTTTTAATATCACACTTATAAGTGGAAGTTAAATACTGGACCACGATTGGCTCCAAACTGGTTGTGATGTCACAAATCACGCTCGTTTGTAAATGCCTCACTGTCACATTTAAAGGTGCAGTGTGTAAGATTTAGTGGCAACTAGTGGTGAGTTTGCAGATTACAACTGAATACCCCTCCCCCCATCCTCCAAACATGGAGGAGAATTTACAGTGGCTGTGAAATTCACAAAAAACATGAAAGCCCCCCTGTAGAGTCAGTGTTTGGTTTGTCCCTTCTGGGCTACTGTAGAAACATGGCGGTGCAACATGGCGGGCTCTGTGGAAGAGGACCCACTCTCTCTGGTATTAAGGGCTTACTCTAAGCTAACGAAAACACAGTCATTCTTATTTTCAGGTGATTATATATCAATTTAAACATAATTTTCTGCTGAGGCTGCTCTGTTAGATGCTTCTAAATTTTCCAGACTGAATATTTAAGCTGAGTGCAGAGAAACTTGATGAGTTGATGAATGTGAAAGAATCTGCACATACATCATTCTGCACAGTAAAGCTCCAACATCCAACTGAAGGAAAAAGAAGTAACACATCTTTGAGTGGAGGCCGACTTGTTATTGTGAAGTTTATTGGTTTTTGGGTAAAACAGCGAATTCTGAGGTAAAGAATGAACCAGTGGCCAAGATTTTGTGTGTGGTTCATGTATGAACTGTTGGTGAACTAATAATTTGCACTCTACCCATTTTTAATCTTGTTTAGTGTATTTATGCAAAGACAAATCCTCCTCTAAAAGACTAATACATGACTAAACTGTGCATTAGTATTGATGAAACACTCACTTGGTGGCGAGCAGCATGCTGCGTCGTGTGGGGAGCTGGTCGGGCTCACTCTGCCTGCACAGATACTCGGCGGTGGCTCTGGCTGGAAACTCTGTCTCGCACACATAACCGAAGTCCCGCGCCAGATGGACAGCCTCACCTGGAGGAGGAGGAGGAGGAGGAGGAGGAGGAGGACAGAAGGAGAGTGAGAAACACAAGTAAGAAAACAGCAGCCACTACTTCTGTGTGTTACGACAGAGCTTCGGTTTAGATTTCAAATCAAATAATTATCCATGAAAATGCTTTTTTTCTCCAAAAAATAAAACACAATTGACTGCTTTAACCGCTCGGGTCAGGACAGGTCAAGAGATAAACTCTGAGACCACTTTTCTCACTTTCACTAGTCAAATGTCCTGCCGCTCTTTGGCTTTCGGAGGCCGACGCAGCTTCTGCTTTTCAAAATGACACCCTCCACTTGTGTGTGAGCAGACGCACGCATGTATGCAGCCATCCATGCTACCACTGTTTATTCGTGCCTGCTCATGCAAGCATATTTCTATGTAAATACGTGTCTCTATCTGTCAGGATATATGCAGGTCACTGTATGTGTGTGTGTGTGTGTGTGTGTGTGTGTGTGTGTGTGTGTGTGTGTTTTCCCCTACCCTCCACTAGAGATGTTAGCAGAGTGACGTTGGCTGCCTTGCGTCGCCCGGCGGGCAGGTTGAGGCCAATCTTCTCCAGACGCTCTCTCAGACAGCGGCCACCATTCTTTGACTTCGCCCTGAGGGGGGACAGAGAGACAGAGAGAGCAGTTTTTAGGAGATGGTCCTTGTGAGTGTGTGAGTGTGTGTATGTGTGTGTATGTGTGTGTGGGGGTGAGGGAAAACGTGTGTGCGTGTGTATCCTACTCTGTGTCTGTTTGTCTTTATGAGTTTTGTTGTGGTGCTTTGTGTGAGTGTGGATGGGTTTTGTGTTTTTTCTGTATGTGTGCCTTTATCTCTGTATGTCTGTCTGTGTGTGTGTGTGTGTGTGTGTGTGTGTGTGTGTGTGTGTGCGTATGTTTATGTAAGTGAATGTGAAGAAGCTGAAGTCTCCCTCTGCTTCCTGTCAACACGGATAGTGCCTCCTATTTTCCATTTCTGGCTTCATTTGTGCCTTTTTCTTACTGTTTCTCTTTCCTTTTGCCTTTTCCTCATTCTTTAAACGTTTAAATATCTATTTATACAGAAATATTTAAAGGTGTGACTATAATAAAGACAGACAGTGATGTGCTATTATCATGGTGAAGATGTTTTAGTCTTAGTTTACTACATTTACAACCATTTTGATCTTTTAATGATGTCCCCTTTAAGTGTTTCAGCCTGAAAACCAAATCATAAAGTTGTTCTTTTGCCCCCGAGGCGGTGCTTCATTAAACCACATTGCTTCTCTTGTGATTAAGTCCCATGACCCATTTTGAGTCCTTAGTACTGGTCCCATAGTTAAATTAAAATGCTCTTACTGTAAGAAAAAAGAAAAAAGAGGCCCCAGATGTATGGATGTACATGGTTTATAATGATGGATTTCCTATTTAGGCTGAGTTTATATCTCTGTCGTGCTCTTTCAAGCATTTTGTCATTCCCACATTTATAAAATTACATGAAACAAATTAAAAGTATTTGTGGATTCCTGCAATTGTGGATTTTGTGATAAATCATAATTTTCTGTAAATCTGCTGACATCTAAAACATGGTTGCATTTCCCAAAAAATGTCCCAAAATCACTTTCAACAACATTCAGAGCACAAACATGAAGTTACTGTTTGAAATCTAAGGAGTGGATATATTGTAAATGAGCTCAATAGCATCTTTGGTGACATTGTTAAAAGTCAATTATCTTTACCAAACTGCAGCATTTGATCAATATTGATTATTCTGCTGATGGACAAGTGGCTGCCTCTTCCTCATTTATGATGGATTTCTTTGTTTATTCTTGTTTAATACCAGCATTAAATTCTTACTTTAAATAAACTCTTTCTGATTCTGATTCCCCCAACATCAAAATTGATCCCTTACTGCTATTTTAACCTACATTCTCAACACTTCTCTCTATATTCAGACAGTTTTCCACAGGAATAAGAGAGATATGCCACTAAATGACAAAAGTGGAACACCAACATCTGTTTAACTCTAGCTCCCAAACTAAAGCCAATCAAAGTCAGCTAACGAGCCCTCATCACAGGATTGTGTGACCAGTCCAACCAAAGACAGATTTTACCTTCTCAGACTGTTTCATTTTGATAGTTTTAAAGGGTTAAAGTAGTACGTATTGCATTTGAAGAAAGAACAGATTCGAGGAAATTAACATAACTTTGTGTGGCAGACATCTATTTTCTTTCACACTTTCTTAATGCGCTCATAAAGATGTATTTTGCAACCTCTTCTGGGGTCCTTAAATTAGGATTTTCTGTCTCAGAGTGTTGCCTCCACACACTCCTCCAAGCAACAAGAAAAAAAAAACAGCAGATTTGAACCCCTTCATCACACCCCTCAACATTCCCCCCCATCTCCCTCTCACCTGCGGAGGACTCCACCTAGCAGAGAAGCGTTGAGGCACTCAGGCGGGGAGAGGCGTCGCTGCACCTCCCCGACCGTGACCTTGTACTTAGAGGTGGAGCTGAGCAGCGAGAGGCGACCCGGGACCGAACAGAAAACCTCAGCTGGGTTGGACACGGCCCCCATACCCAGACCCTCCTTGCCTAAGGACAAGGCCGACATGGATGAACCGTTGAGCTTAGACGGGATAGGAACTGGAAAAAGAGTGATAGAGAAGAGGAAGAGGAGGAGGAGGAAGAAGGGAAGAAGAAGGTTATTTACATGCGTGAATGTTTAAAACAGATTAGACAGAAATGTGACAGAAAAGTTTAAGAGCAACAAAAACCTAAACATGCAGGATATATGAAGAGGGTAAAGAAGGAATAAAAGATGATAACTTTAAACACATCTCTGCTGCAGTGACAATGGTGTTGTGTGAATGATGGCGTGCTCTTCTCTTCCCGTCCCCATTAATCTATTCAGTGTAATGTTCTCCCCCACGTCGACAGCTCTAAATCTGGAGCCCTGCTTGTTGACTCTGTTGTTTTAAACTGCAGGTGGTTACGTTTTAACTGCGCATTCTCAAGTAGCTTTATTTCACACTTCCAGGAGCTCAATTCACACTCACAAAACTTTTCAAGACTCTGACGCTCGTAGTTTTTCTTACTTTCTACGAGTACTGTCAATTTTTTTTTTTTACCTGTTGCAGCTTGAAGAGGATTTTAAGTTGCCAATCAAATCCCTGGTGATAATTTATGCTGGCATAGAGACCAGGGGTTTATTCGGCTATTATTTTTTCAGTCTTTGTTACATCATCTATTAGAGTGTTAATTATGAGATTATCTCTTAATCCCAAAATCCACAAACTATACAGTTGTGTGGGCAGAAATCCTTCAAATTGAGACTCAACCTCTTTTTTGTGTGACTGTATTTTCTGTACTTACTTCTTGTGAGGACCAAAAATCCCTCACAAGAAGGATTAAAAGATAAGATAAGTCTTCCTTGCTGGTTTAAGATGCTTTTTTTTTTAGGATGTTAGGACTCAGCTTGATCATTAAAAACTCACTTACTGGAGTGGGATGTACTCATGCAGATGCTTTTTGTCTCATAAGTAGTTTTAAGATATCTGTCTTTGAGATTTCTGCTGCACCCAAATACAGCTGAATTAAATAGCATTTGTTATAATGTTTGTTTGTAATGTTCACAGCATTAAACATCCAAAAACTATTCCAAGAAACAACGTGCTGGTTAACCCACAGACCTCACTGTGTTTTCATTGGAACGACTTCCTACACCAACAAATAGTTCCTGTTAATATAAGACGTATAAATAGACTTCTGTGGAAGAGTAATGAGGGAAAAATGATAATATTTAATTGCTGTGAACACCACAAAATGAAATTCTGTTTACCTCCATTGCATTAAGGTGGCAGCAGAAATCTTAAAACCTGGATACATTCAAGTATCTGCATGACTAGATAACAAAAGAGTTAAGAAAGTGAAACATTTGAATTGTAAGCTTTTCTTAAGTGGACACTGGACAGTGGAGAGATGAATGGAAATAATGGCAGAGAGATGCACCAAAGGCCAGACTCCATTCATGCTTAGCGCCTTAAAGGATAAGTTCATCTTTAAACAACAGTTAGGTATGGCCCATATGAACATTAAAACATGTCATTCCTCCTGTTCATACTGACCATTAGAAGATCCTTTTTATGATGTGCTTACAATGTATTTTAAAGTTGATCTGAAGCTAAAATGAAGCTTAATTTGTCCAAATGAGTCAAATCAAGTAGATAGCTTTCAACGTTACAGTGCTTAAGTCTCTCTATTTGTTACTATTCTTCCACTGCAGCTCGACAGGGAAACACTTGTTTTGACTAAAGATGGCTGAAGCCTCATTCCAGCTTTAGATACACTTCAGAATATATTTTTGCACTGTGGATTTTGTTGTCTTTTAATGATCAGTATGAACAGGAGGAAAGCTTTTTTTGAGGCATCTGACTGTTATTTTGAGACAGACTTGAAAGATGTGAACCTCGCCTTTAACTCTAAGTCACTCGGGTCTTATAAAAATACACTGTTTTGTAATTTTGGGGGGGAGGGAATTGACCCTTTAAGTTAAAGCAAAAAACCAAGAAAGGTGCTCACAGTAATGTATATCCATGAATCTGTGTTGCTGCAGTCTCTCCATTCCTGGTCCCTCTGCAATTTATTCACATTATTATCTGTATAACTGTACAGTGGGACGCCGGCTCTCCCCTCGCACTCTGCGGGTGGCCTTGTCTGTGACGCCCCGCTATGCAGCAAAGATTCCCCCGAACTGACGAAATCTCTTAAAATCCCCTCATTCACAACCAGCTGATCAGCCAGCAGCCGTCAAGGCCACAGAGAGGCCCTTAAAGCTCTCCAACCCTCTCTCTCTCTCTCTCTCTCTCTCTCCTTTTGTCATCTGTCTGCCCCTCCTTCTTTGCTTATCATCTTTCACTCTCTCTCTCTCTCTCGCTTGACTCTTTCTTGTGCCTTACACTCTTTATCTTTCTAACACCCCCACCACCACCACCACCACCACCCTCCTCCTCCTCCTCCTCCTCCATCTCCTTGTCTTTTTTTTTCTCCCTATATTCTGTCTCGTTCTGTTCTCCCTGCTGGATTTTTCTTATTCATGAGGGCTTTAGGTTTGCTCTGCTATCTGCTGTGACT